>NC_133338.1:26343921-26487661 GCF_030506205.2 Paramisgurnus dabryanus | reverse complement strand
TTCATAAAGACACTTCATTCCTCAATGAATCGGTCGTTCGAAAGAATCAGTTAAACTAACGATTCTGTGATCAAATCAGTAACTTGCCACCACTTATTGGAAGTTTTAAGTTTTATTTGTATTAATCATTTTAATTTGAATAATTTATTTAAAAAAAAAAACGTTTATTTAAAACGTCTAATCTTGAATGTATTAATTGAATTGCATTAATTCCTCATTTGAGCCTCATTTAAATGTCTGAAAATATACTTACAAGACACTGTTCAATACACCTACAATGTTCTGTTCAAATTAGTTTTGCAAATACTGATTTCAAATGATTGGTATCTTATTTTATATAGTTTTAATTGGAAATTTTAAATATACATTTTTAATTTGACATAAAATATGACATTTAAGCATAATATTTGATTAATAATCAGAAGGTGCTCCTGAATCTTTTACTACTGCTAAAAAGTGAAGTGTATGGCACTGGTATCATACATTTTACAATACTCAGCATGTTTTGGATGTGATCATCATTTTTATGTTTCATGGTTATATTGGTTTCATCTGATGGCATCATTATGTTGTATGTTTAAGGTCTCTCAGGTCATATATTTGCCTCTTATCAAATGTTTTTCCACCCTAGCCCATCTGTTCCCAATCCACGGCCTGCTTCCTTTAGCAGCAGCCTTAGTTTTGGAAAAGATGTAAAAGTAGGGTTAAAAGAAAATATAAAAGAGGCTCGTAATGCCAGGTAAAAAAGGTTCTTGAAAGATCCTTCGGTCAGCCTTTAAAGTGATAGTTCACTCAAAAATCAAAATAATGTCATTATTAACTCACCCTCATGTTGTTCCAAACTCATAAGTCCTCTGTTCTTCTTCAGAACAAAGTTAAAGATGTAAAGCGCGACTTGCTGAGCAACCTGAATGACTAACTAAAAGTGTTGTTACTAGTCGGTTTTAGGCATTCAAATAAAAATGAAGCAGCAGTATTGCACAATGTTTCATTGAGTCTTGAATAAGCTTCATGCCCAGCTGCACTACTTCTTCTACCATTATTGGACAAACTGATTAATCCAGGTGTGTCTGATTATTGTTGTTGTGACTACTGAGGTCAGGCACACCTGGATTAATCAGTTTGTCCAATAATGGCAGACAGGAAACAAGGAGCTGGATGAAGTTCAGGAAGTAGTGTAGCTGGGCATAAAGCCTATTTTCACAGTGATTTGTTGCACAGTAAAATGTTTGAGTTCTGTAGCCTTGTTTAAGCTTTTTGTATGGCTAACAAATGGGTTATTTGCAGCTTAATTGATTAAAAGGGTGATAGAGACGGTATTAGATCTGTATTGACAGATACTCAAGGTTGTGGTATCGACATTGTTATCAGACATGAAAAAGTTGTATCAGCCCAGCCCTAATAAAAACATCATCAACGTGTGACATTAGTGGGTCAGTTAGAATTTGTTCAAGCATCCAAAATACAGTGAATAAAAAAGAATAAAGTAAATGGGGTCCACAAACAGTTTAGTTACAAAGATTTCTCAAAATATCTTTCTTTGTGATCATTAGAACAAAGACATTTATACGGGTTTGTAACAACATAAGAGTGAGTAAATGATGACAGGATTTTCATTTTTGGGTGAACTATCCCTTTAATGTCTTTAAACATATCAAACATTTTATTAAATGCATATTCAGAAGATTTGTTAATAAGTGTTTTTAAGAAAATCATGTTGGATATCTTGAAAGCAAGATTTTGTGAGAATCACCCATGTATATGTTGGACGTCATGTGATCAAATTCTGAAAATTGGTCTCATTAAATCCGCTTGTTGGAAAAAATGTATTAACAGTATTAACTTTCAGCAATATATATTTTATGGTTATTAGCTAACCTTGCTAGCTTTATTCTTTTTTAGGTGTATTAAGCTATTTCATTAAAGGTAGGGTATCTAATTTTGAAGTATGCTAACGGTAGCTGACTAGCAATGAAATCACGATCCTTCGCCATCCAAAGTCAAGCCTCTTTCAAAACACATGAACACGCACGGATCAGACGGACACATTGCATGTCTCATTCACCAGTGAGAAAACTTTGAAGTACAAAGTGAATAACATTACCAAAATAACCAACATAAACAACTGGTTTACATCAGAATTAGTTAAAGCACACTTTCGGTTGTGTAGACATAGTAACTATATCGTTGCGCTAATCCGTAAACGAACACAAATTTCATAAGCAACACAATGTTTCATCAAAGTAT
Source organism: Paramisgurnus dabryanus (assembly GCF_030506205.2). Classification (NCBI taxonomy): domain Eukaryota; kingdom Metazoa; phylum Chordata; class Actinopteri; order Cypriniformes; family Cobitidae; genus Paramisgurnus; species Paramisgurnus dabryanus. Next base: position 26,485,414 of record NC_133338.1, on the reverse strand, counting down.
AATATCTGAATCCATCTCAATACAAACATATCGCGTACCTACCTTACCAAAATAAACAGTGCAACGACCCTTTCAGACCCTTTGCCTCCTGCAGCTGTTTGCATCTCGTGGTAAAGCAGTAAAGTTACCAATGTTCATTTGGGTTTTTGCTCTTTGCTGATCCAGGCAGTTTTTGCTGTTGTTGTTATAAAAGATGTCTTTTGTTTTGTGGCTCCTGTGCAGGTTGTCAATTCAGCAGAAAAGTTTGCCATTCTCCCTCTGTTTACAGATGGGAGATGAGCGCACGTGAACGCGCCGATGACGTATGGTGTCTGCGTCGACTCGCTGCGCGGTGGCATTCAAATTATGCTTACGGATGAGGGACAAAAAAGACAACGTCCGTTCGGACCGAGATCTATGATTGGTTGAACATTTTTTGGTCCTACGCCTTTCACAGATGACATAAATTTCTACAAATACTTTTAAACAACTTTACATAGTGATGCTATCAGGATGTGAGTTGAGTTTTAACCAGCATAACTAAAAATATTTCTGGACAGATACCCTGCCTTTAATCATGGTTGTGTGAAGAATTTTTTTTATTTATTTTTTAATCTGTTAACGTGATAAGCATTGATTTGAGCATTTGATTACATTTTGTTGCAAATGTAAAGGTTTTTGAGTAAAACATCACTTTAGGGATTTTCACACTTGATATAGTTAACCCCGGGTTATTCTAAACCCCGGGGTAATTAGAATCCTAGGTTATCTGTTGTATGTTTCACATTATTCGTACTTAACCAGGAATTAAGAGATAACCTTGGGTATTCATAATCTGACGTTTCACACTGTGCATTCCTAAACCCTGTGTCAGGAGTCTCCAACCCTACACACCTGTCTGTAATTATCAAGCAACCCTGAACACCTTGATGAGCTGTTTCAGCTGTGTTTAATTGGGGTCATAATATTATAACCCTGCTTCCTTTCACACTGCATGCGTTTAGCACCGCAAATTAACCATGGTTTTACTACAGTTAAAACCAAAAAACCATGGTTACTGTAGTAAAACCATAGTAACTACAAAATAACCATGGTTTTGACAATCATGGTTTTCAAAAACCATAGTTAAACCATAGTTAGTGTAGTAAAACCATGGTTTTGCTGATAGTAATCAATACACCAAAAAACCATGGTTACTACACTTTTACCACAATATAACCATGGTTAATTTTCGTAAGGGTAACCCCGGAAAAGCAATGCTAACCCTGCTTCAGAGCAGGGTATCATAACCATGGGTTAATTTTAGGGATAACCCCACTTTTAAATTACAAATGTGAAACGATCCTTAACCCAGGGTTAAAAGCATGGTTTAGAACAAAGATAACCCAGCGTTAAGCGCAGTGTGACAAGCCCTTTTTTGTATTGAAGACTAACCGGATGCGATGAGACATGTTTTCTGGATTCTGTACACAGCGTTTGACTTATAAGGGATGACATTTAGGGCCTATTTACACCTGGTCACTTCATGCGTTTTCATAGATTGGATAGCTATCTGATTTGTTTTGCATTTACACTTGGCCACACAAATGTGTCTCAGCTGAATGGATATGAATCCGATCTTCTGTTCCCATGCAAAATGCAAATACAAAATGACTCGCTGAACTAAAAATGGCAGCCACTGTTGTCCTCTAACTTCATTTGTGAATGCAGTAAAAAAAAGAAACGCTTGCTGCAGCGCTAACTTTTTCATCCGTGTTTGCTTCTTCAAGTGGCAGGGCATCTGATTTGATCCAGAAACATTTTTAGTTATGCTGGTTAAAAGTCTCCTCACATCCTGATAGCAATCACTATGTTAAGTAGTTTAAATGTATTGTAAAAATGTATGTAATCTGTGAAAGGCGTAGGACCAGAAAATGTTCAACCAATCATAGATCTCAGTCTGAATGGATGTTGCCTTTTTGTTCCATCATCCGTAAGCGTAATTTGAATGCCACTGCGCAGCTTGTTCACGCAGACACCATACGTCATCAGCGCGTTCACGTGCCCTCATCTCCCATCTGTAAACAGAGGGAGAATGGCAAACTTTTCTGCTGAATTGAAAACCTGCACAGGAGGCACACAACGAAATAAATCTTTTATAACAACAACAGCAAAAACTGCCTGGATCAGCAAAGAGCAAAAACCCAAATGAACATTGGTAACTTTACTGCTTTACCACGAGATGCAAACAGCTGCAGGAGGCAAAGGGTCTGAAAGGGTTGTTGCACTGTTTATTTTGGTAAGGTAGGTACGCGATATGTTTGTATTCAGATGGATTCAGATATTATACTTTGATGAAACATTGTGTTGCTTATGAAATTTGTGTTTGTTTACGGATTAGCGTAACAATATATTTACTACGTCTACACAACCAAAAGTGTGCTTTAAAGGAACAGTATGTAAGAAATTTATATCAATTAATCATTAAATGGCCCTGAAATGTCACTAGACATTAAGAAATCCTTTTCATTTCAAGCACTTATATCACTGACAACACCAGTCCGGCCAGGATATTGTCATTTAAAAAGTGGAGTTGCAGCCCTCAACTGATGTTTATGTTGTCGTTTGGTATATTGGCCACCAGCTGTGTGATTGCAGCACCAGTTTCAGCCACACGTTTTGTGATTGCAATACCAGTTTTGGCCACAATCCTACATACTGTTCCTTTAACTAATTCTGATGTTAAAACAGTTGTTTATGTTGGTTATTTTGGTAATGTTATTCACATTGTACTGCAAAGTTTTCTCACTGATGAGATGTGACCGTCTGATCTGTGCGTGTTCATGTGTTTTGAAAGAGGTGTGACTTTGGATGGTGATTTGAATGGAGGGTGGGATTGTGATTTCATTGCTAGTCGGCTTCCGTTAGCATTTTTCAAAATTAGATACCCTACCTTTAAGCGAGTGACATACCCCTGCTGAAAAAACCAGCATACCAGCAAGACCAGCATATGTTGTGTTTTGGTGCTGGTTTGCTAGTGAACACCAGCAAAACCAGCATCAAACCAGCATCAGAACCAGCATTAGAACCAGCTAAACCAGCAACAAACCAGCATTAGCACCAGCTAAACCAGCATTAGCACCAGCATCTGTTGTGTTTTGGTGCTGGTATGCTGTGACCACCAGCTAAACCAGCATAGACCAGCATAATTCCCATGCTGGTCCATACTGGTTTGATGCTGTTTTTTCAGCAGGGACATCCGCTTGGGAGGAGTAAAGTGCTGATGCATGTGGTTTCAACAACCAGATGCATTTACATCTGTTTAGTTTTGACTGGAATGCGTCCCAGGCCACCTCCTAAAGTGGTTTGCACGATCAGATTTAAATCAGTCTCGAGGGCATACAAATGTGTGCTTTTTTACAAATGAAAATAAACAGACCTTCACTAAAACATGGTAAACTTTGTGTATAGATTGTGGTAAGCCCAGTAAAGAGGTATTTTTTAACAACTTTAGATCTCCCAAAAGTCTACAACCTTAATAAGATAAGTTTATATCTGGTCTGTGCTTAAATGTAAAGGGCCAATTCACCTAAAATTATTAATGCAATTGCTTTAAATGTTTTGACAATCAGCATTTTTACACATTTCCATCAACCTATCTATACATCCTTATTCCCATGCTGGTTGGGTGCTGGTTTAGTTGATGGTCACCAGCATACCAACACCAAAACACAACATATGCTGGTGCTGGTATGCTGATGACCACCAGCTAAATCAGCACCAAACCAGCAGAGAATGATGCTGGTCTATGCTAGTTGTCACCAGCAAACCAGCACCAAAACACAACATATGCTGGTCTTGCTGGTATGCTTTTTTTCAGCAGGGTTACCCAGCTCCCTTATCTCACTCCAGAATAAAAAACTTAAAAGTTGTCCATATGGTGTTGGTGTGGATGTGTATTAGGCTACTTAATCTGCATAAATAAAGTGAAAAAGTCAAAACCACAGTATCAGTTTTTTACTAATGTTTTTCACTTTTAATTAATATTACCCTTCTGTTTTATCTCATAATATCTCATCTATTTCATCTATAGGCCCACACCTTCAATATTTAATTGAGCTTGCATGCATTTATGTGGAAAGTGATTTCGTACAAATGGTGTAAAACTAATATAATAAACTTAAATTAAAATCTAAATCAACACTATCCCCAATTAATAATATAGAAAGTGTAAAATAAAGTGTAAATGCATGTTGAGTAATTGCTGCAATTCAGATTGTGAAATTGGTGAAGGACTGCTGAAGCAGGGTGGGGGAGGGGAGAAGAGGCCGCGTGGGGGAGGGTAGAGCACGTTGCTGTGTGGGGGAGGTGAAGACATTTTGGCAGCTTCAATCACTTCACTGTGCAGAGAGACTGAGTGACAGAACGAATTCAGGTAAGACATGTTTAATTTTAATTAACTTTGAGCTGTTTTTATAGTCAGACATAGTCTTCAGGATTGTTTTTAAACTGTTTAAGGTTTGCATTAGTTTAATTAACATTACATGAAGTTCTTACATTTGGTAGCAATTGTGTTTTTCAATTAACATCATTATTCTTGTCAATTAGAACCTAAACTGGCTGTGAAAACCTTGCTAAAGTCTTGTTTAACTTTTTAATACAGTTGATTTTCTTCATGAAATCATCTTTCATAATGTAATTTAATGAACATTTTGTGAAAACATTGATATCTTTAATATTTACTGAGTAAGATTGTCTCAAATATTGAAGTCATAAAGAAATTGATAACATTAGGTGAAATCAAACTTTTAAAATGTCTCCAGTTTGAGGATTTAACGTTTTATTCTGTTTTTAACGTTTTATTCACATTTATTAACTGAGTGGTACTTGGTTATATTTACTACATTCCTGTGAATGAATAATTTAACCCATTGTAATTGAAATGATGTGATGATTTACTTTGTGGTGATCTTGATCAGATATATTTTTTTATTTAACAGATAATGGAAAGACAGAATCAAGAAAATGAGAAGGTATGTCTGTAGTACCTCAGTTTTTTACAGGCAAATACTCTTTTTAAGTTTTATTTGACATTATACTAGCATGTGTTATGAACATGAGGACAATCGTCTTTAATACACAATAAAATCTTCATAAGAGTGTGGATTTAAATTACTACGTGCTTATACCACCATTAATGTTTTACAATTTCATGATAAAAGTTCAGTTTCATTAATTAAAGGAAAATATGATTAATTTGTATGCACCACATCTCTTTTAATGCTTAATGTCTCTTAGGTTTCATAACACCTACAAGATGAACACGCTGATCAATGTTAACAAATAATATGTAAGTAAATGACATATATGTATTAACACAGGTATCAGAAAAAAGAGGCAGGAAGAGATCAAGAGAGCATCATAGCCCTGGACAGGCAGAGAGAAGTGAAGAAGATGACCAGGTAAGCATTTTAAATGTATGTTTTAAAGGAAAACACCACCCTTTTTCAATATTTTACTTTGTTCTTACCTCAACTTAGATTAATTAATACATACCTATCTTTTTCAATGCTTGCACTTAATCTTTGTACAGCGCCTTGTGAATGCCTTAGCATTTAGCCTAGCCCCATTTATTTCTTAGGATCCAAACAGGGATGAATTTAGAAGCCACCAAACACTTCCATGTTTTCCCTATTTAAAGACTGTTACATGAGTATTTACACCAGTAAGTATGGTCGCACAAAATTAAACGTTTGTTTGGATCTTAAAGCATCATGAAACGCTAACCATCACTTTTTTTAGATGTTAACAAAGTTAGTTGTGTTGCACATCATAGAAGACAATGTCAGTATCTGTTAATTTTAACATCAGGAGAAAACTAGTTAATTTTCAGCTTTTTTGTGATATTTTTGTCTTCCGGGTTTAAACTCCATATCTTGTAAACGTCACGGGCTGTGACGTGGCAAACATGAGAAAAAGCACAACGCGTCATAACCTGAAAACCACGCCCACCGGTGTCTCATTATTATTTATAAGATAGCGTGTTCTTATCCAATGCGGAGATGTTGTGTGTGTGTGCGCCTGTGCATGTGCTCCGTGCGGCCAGGTCGTTGGATGATTTTCCCCACGTTGCAGTCAGGATTAGACTCACCATCAACTAAATTTGCTCTGGAAAGCTACGGGAGGCAGGTGGACTTTGATCTGTTCTGAGGTACCATGTGAGGACTTTTAATTATCTTCAAACACGCTATTATTTCAACTATAACAGTTTTACTTGACCTTTGTTTTAATTAAATATTATATTCAGTTGAATTATTTCTGTAATACTGCTAATCTTAGAAACTCTTAGTTTATTTCAGTTACCCCGCCCACTCATCATCTTCTCACAGCGTCCATGCCCATTTAAGTTGCATTTTTCAAAATGATAGTGAGGTAGACTGGAACTGAAACAGTTGGGTCTAATAAATGGGACTAGGCTAAATGCTAACACATTCACGAGGTGCTGTACAAAAATGAAAAGTGCACGCATTGAATAAAGATAGGTATGTATTAATTTGTCTAAGTTGAGAAGAACATAGTAAAATATTGAAAAAAACGTGGCGTTTTCCTTTAAATCAACTCTGCTGGGTGTACATTTTGTCTATTGATACTGTTGGAAAGCATCTTTTGCAGCGATTTTTGTGAGCATATCAGTGAACACCCCTGACCACCTGATGAGTTTCACGTCTTTGTAAACGAAGGTTTAATGCATTTTAGGAAGGATTGTTCAAGTGCACCTATGCAGCTATTGTAGAGGTGGGAGGTGATACAAGAAACACCCGAAAATTCTCGGGCCAGAATCATATGTCCAAATTTCAGTCAAAACCGTTCTATTTCATCATAAACAATCTGAAAAATAAGGCTTTAAGTGTAAAATACAGAACATGTCCTTTAAGATTGCCTTGAAAGGTTGTTCAGGAATTAGTATTGCTGTGATAATTGATTGCCTTTTCCAATACAGATATACAGATGTTCTCTTTCCTCTTCGAGAATATTCCAGAACCCAGAGAGAAAGACCTGAGTCAGATGAGCCTTATGATTCCAACTCAGATGGTATGTATTTTATCAGACTGTATACAGACTTTCAGACATGTAGAGCAAAGTATGTTTTGACTTGATTTGTGCATATATCATGATGTCTTGTTCTTCACCCAGAAGGCCCTGACTCACACATAAAGACAAGAGATCATCAAAGACTGAGAGAAATGGTAAGATTGTTTGATGTAAAGTTAATTCATACAAAAAAGTCCAGTGTTAAATTAACTCTCACAGAGTTGATTTCAACACATTTTCAGAGTTTATATAGCTCCAAACTTATCAGAGTTAAATGAACACTTTCAAGAGACACTTTCAAAAAACATTTTTAACACTAGGCCAGAGTTTCATTTTTTTGACTTAAAATAGTGTTAAAATAACACTAAAAGGGATTCAGACAATTCACACTGTTCAGAGTTAGGTTTGACTATTTAGGCTTTGACTAGTTAAACTCAGTGCAGAGTTAAATATTTAACACAATGCCAGAGTTTCTTTGACTCATAGAAGTGTTAAAGGGGTCATATTATGAGACTTTTTAAAGATGTATATTAAGTATTTGGTGTCCCCAGAGTGCATATGTGAAGATTTAGCTCAAAATACCCCACAGTAGGGCTGCACGATATGAGGAAAAGCTGCGATGTGCGATTACATTGTTTAAAGGCGCAAAAGAGGATGTTTCCGCCGACTGAGAATCCAAAGACCGTTACTGAGTTTTTTAAATAATCATTTCTAGGGAACACCTTCCAAACCTCGTGCACGAGTGTTTGTTTACCACTGGCATATGCTGTGTCGAGTCAGTGGATTCATTATGTGAAATGATATGGTAATAAACACATAAGACTTAGGGCCCTATTTTAACGATCTAAGCGCATTGTCTAAAGCGCACAGCGGAACGTCTAAATGGGCGTGTCCGAATCCACTTTTGCTAATTTAACGACGGGAAAAATGGTTTTTGCGCCGAGCGCATGGTCGAAAAGGGTAGGTCCTATTGTAATGGGAGTATTTTGGGCGTAACGTGCAGTAAACCAATGAGAGACTCAGCTCTCATCCCCTTTAAAAGCAAGTTGCGCTGGCGCTATGTCTAATCCCTATTTAGATAACGGACTTTGTAAACTGAAAAACTAAGCGGAGGAGGAAGATCCTTTAAATAATTGTGTTGTTTTTCACTTGTATTGAAATTGTTATTTTTTTATTAAAACCTTTAAAACCCGTTTTCTTTTAGTCATGGAAGTAAAAAGCAGGCTTGTAATTGCTTTAAATGTATGGCTATCCAATATCATCAAAAAATAATTTACAAGTATGTAAGATAAGGTTTGTACTCTAAAAATACTTTATTTGTAACAAACAGGAGATAAAGAATTTACAAACGGCTCCCCTCACGTTTCAGCACTTTGGACAGCGGTTTTTTAGCAAAGAGTTTTTTAAGCATTACTTAAAAATGTTTCTCATCTCACCATATCCACAGTTACAGAGTCATCATATACAATAAATCCGTGAGGTAGCATTAAAATTTTTTTTAAAAACAGACGCATTTGTTCAAAGCAAAGCATTTATTTACTTACCAGGCTGCAGAAGCAGCTCTTTGCGCCTTCTAACGTCTCATAATTAGTCCTCATTTATGTCCAAGAGACTCTTTATAATCTTTTATATTCAATCCTTTAATCTTTCATATTTAAATGCATTTTTGTGTTGCTGCGCATTCATGTACCTTGTGATAAGCAAACCCGCGTTGTCCTCCCGTGTATAGGCGCATTTTACTAATGCGCTCTTTAAATAACATAAAACACATTGCGCCATTGACTTTAGACTTTAGACCAGGTTTTTGTTGGTCAATGGCGTAGTCTATTTTAGTTGCCTCAAAATAGCAACACGCCAACAATGCGCCTGAACACACCTCGTTTTCAGACCAGAATGCCCATGGGCGCAAAAGGGGGCGCAAATGCATTTGCTATTTAAACAACGCGGCGCTAAACGGGAAAATTAGGGTGGAAACTAGCGAAAGACACTTGCGTCGCGCATTGCGCTGCATTGCGCCGGGTGTAAGATAGAGCCCTTAAAGTTAGATCAGTCGACGCTACTCCCATTTCAACTAGCATGTAGCAGACTGGTCACTGCCTTACAACTACAGTACAAGAACAACGTCGATATACCTGAATAACAGTACAACAATAATTATTTCCCAAAGAAAGAATAATCACTGTTACCTGTCGGGAAGAATTTTTGCGAACTGCGCGGCTGTCTTGACACCTCTCTGTTCCTTCATTGATCTCCAGCGTTGAAATGTTTCTCCAATAACACCTCTGTTAACATTACGTTCTTCTGACAATTTTCTCCTCTTCTCAGCGACTTAAAAAGTCTTTCTCTTACGTCCTCTTTCGGGTTTCTTCTCTTCCGTGGTGCAAATTCGAGGAGGAAAGCAGGAGCGACAATGAAAACATACCAAAACTAAAGACGGAGTTTCATGCGCTATGCGCTAGCCGCTATATTCTACTTCTTATACTATCTATTGATTTTCTGTGTTCTCCTCTACATCTACTCATGTAAAGCTGCTTTGCAACAATTAACAATTGTGAAAAGCGCTATATAAATAACATTGAATTGAATTGAACGTCTCGCACAAGGAACGTAATGGCAGTGATTGACAAGCCAGAGGGCCAATCGCTGATGCAATGATTGCGTCAACGATTGGCTGATGTTTTTAAGGCCCTACCTTATGCACAGATGACGTATATTAATATTATTACTTTCAGTGCACCTAATAAATAGTCTTTTATCATTTAGTAAAGACGTATTATGTAAATGTATTAAACAAACATCCTCTTTTCCACCTTTAATGTTGCGATGACAATGTGATTTGCAATAAATATTTTTTTTTTCATGTTTTAGGTGCCTAAAAATGCGTGGAAAATGCTAGGCACATAGGTTCTTGTCACATTCTGAAAATTTTAATGTTTTTAACAATAGGCCAGAGTTTCGTTTTTAACTTGATGCAGTGCGGACACGCCTGGAAAAACAACCGCATTGCACTGTGTGAGTGTCGCGACCGATTCACTTTCTGTTATGAGCGCACATACATTAGAAATAACAAACTTGTACGTACAAAAGACACGATATGTAAATCATCCCTTACACAGTTCCTGTGTTTGTAATGCGTCATCTCTTCTAAATCCAAATAATTCCATATAGCTGAAGTGCTGTTCCTTTTCACCACAAGGTCTTCGTCAGACACCACATTTTCCTTACTCATCTCTCCTTCCTCCGCCATCGTATTTGCTAACGAGCACAGCGTCACAACTAAATTGACACCTCACAAATCAATCTGAGCATAGCTGACCTGGGGGTTCCCCTGATTGGCCTAATAGCATCAACGCGCCAACCATGTCTTCAGGGCTAAAAGTGATAGGTCAAAGGGTTATAACACGTGCTTAGCGTGTTTTCCCCTATTCATCGTGTTAGGCTGTCTGTTGTAATGTGTTTATATTGCAATGGCGATAAAAATTCGATGTATCGTTCTGCCCTTCCACACAGATAATTTTTTATACCATGTTAAAGTTGCCACTTTGTAGGTGTGAGCAAAAATGTGCCGTTGTGGGGTGTGTCACTTAAAATGTGAACGAACTAATGAAATGCAAACACTGATCGCAATGATGGTGACTTTAAGTGAAACACCCAATATCTAAACTAAGTTAAGAAAATAACTTTACATGTAAGATGTAAAATGCAAGTTTAGGTTTCAAACATAGATGGTGATAGAGAGGATAATGTTACAGATTGCAGCTTTTAACTCTGCATTAGTTTGACTTTTTAACACTCTTTAAGATTGGGACAATACACCCAGCAGTGTTCACCCAGCAGTGTTCAGGATTTTGATTTGTGTTCAGATAAGGATACTGAACATTAGAAATAAGCATAGTATGCAGCCACAGAATATAAGTTTATAAAATTTAATAAAAGTTAAAATCAGAGCATTAAATCTAAGTCTAATAACTTTGTTTTACCTACCATTCAATCAGCAGGACACATGGAAACAGAAGACTGAAATGTGTGTGGGCGGAGTGTAATTACATCTCTAATGCGTATCTACCAACCGCGTTTGAGGCGTCAAAATCGCGTCTACCGCATCTAGTTTGCCGCTTGAAGAGTTTGAATGCATTCACGTGTCTAAAAAAAGCAAGCATTTGACGCGCATCAGAGGCAAAATCCACTTCTTCTGGGAGGGGCAAGTGCTATGCGGTTGTCTGTTTGCAAGATGACTGATGTTGATTGTGCATTTATCGAAAGAGTTACCGGTTTGTATTTGGTAACCTTACTATAGGGAGAAAATAAACGGCGTGGGTCGATAAACGTCACGTGACTCAAAAGTGAAATGTGTATTTACAACTTACCAGGTTGCCCAATGTCCTCACTGACACTCTTCCAAGTGAGGTCCTTTGTATTTCTGTCTCTATAGAAATAAGAACTTGTGTCGTATAGCTCCAGGTGACTGCTCACGGACAATATTAAGCGTTCCTTTAGGTTGAATGAGTGACTCCACAGCAGCAAGCGGGCTCCTGATTGCTTAACGCGGCGCGAAATTCCGCCAAAGTTAACATTTTTAAACTCGGGCGTCAGCAGCAAATTTGCGTCAAACGCAAAATGCACAAAAAGCACCATTCGCATGTACCGCGCCAGGCGCTCAATTCGCGGCATTTGTGTGAACTAGACGTGCGAATGAGGCAGAATTGCGTCTTCGCGCGTCAACGTGTCTTCACATTGACTTAACATTGAAATCACTCGCGCTTCACACCTCTACCGCGGCTGGGGTAATCGCAGCATAAGGAGTTGGGTTAACACTGGCATGATTAACTCTAGCAATTAACTCAATTAAGTAAAATTTACTCTTTAGGAGTTGAATTCAACTCAGAAATGTTTAACACTGATATTTTAACTCTCCATTTTTTGCTGTGTATAGTTGATTGCTTTGTCCACTGACATTATTCACGTTTACCAATACAGATGTAACTTGTAATGTGTGAACTTCGCTTTCCTCTTTTCCAGAATATTCCAGAACTCAGAAAGAAAGACCTGAGCCAGACGAGCCTTATGATTCCAACTCAGATGGCATGTATTTTATCATACTGTATACAGACTTTCAGACATGTAGAGCAAAGTATGTTTTGACTTGATTTGTGCATATATCATGATGTCTAGTTCTTCACACAGAAGGCCCTGACTCACACATAAAGACCAAAGACAAGAGATCATCAAAGACTGAGAGAAATGGTAAAATATAGTTGCTTGTCTTCTCCACGCACGTTATTCACGTTTACCAATACAATACAATGTTCTCTTTCCCCTTTTCCAGAATTGTGCAGAACCCAGAAAGAAAGACCTGAGCCAGATGAGCCTTATGATTCCAACTCAGATGGTATGTATTTTATCATACTGTATACAGCAGGGCTATTCAATTGGCAGCCTGCGGGCCGAACCTGGCCCCTGAGATAATCCGTTCCGGCCCTTCATGTAGTCTAGTGTGAAAAGACATATCTAGAATAAATGAAGTTTAGATGGACAATGGCCATACTGTTATAAGGTTACGCGCGTGCGTCTGTTTCATACAGCAAGAGCTGAACAGCAGAGCGTGAGTCACGTGACTTTAGGCGAATAGAGCGAGCAGCTTCTCCCGTAAGACGCGATGACTGACAGTGGTGAGTTAAAGAGACCACGGACTCTATGGCCATTATTAACTTTATTTGTTGTCTTTCAAGCTTACAACACCACCTTTTCTGTCAGTTGTTGTCAGATACGTGAGCTCAATGACTTGCATATCCACAATGACATTAGATGGCTTAGTAATGGAAACGCACTGAAACGATTTAGTGAACTATACCAAGAGATCCTGGCAAGTCTCCGAAATTCAAAGCAGGCAAAGTTTCAAATATTATGCGAGTCATCGTTCTCACACAAGAATGCAATTAAACTGAGTAATCACTCATCGCAAAATATAGGGCTACAGGAATAATTTACTAGTCAAAAAACAGCATATAACAATGTTATGTTCCATATTATAACTTACTTTTGTTACGTGCAATTAAGTGAGTAATAGTCTTGTGCCGGTGTTAAATTTTCATGTTGCTGTGATTTATGAAGGTTTTATTACGGTAGGCGATATTACCACAGTTTTGAAATGCATAACAAAAACAGGTTGAAAAGATAAGCAAATGTCATTGTTATGGTGTAAATAAAAGGTTTAATAACTTAAACTTGTTAAAATTATATATATAAAACAATACCCAGTAGAAATATGTAAACTGAACCAATCAGAATCAAACAGAATAAAGTCCAAACTGCACAAGAAGACAACTTTAGTGGTTTAAATGATTAATTAAGTGCAAAATATCATCAATCCATATGCACCCCAACGTTAGAAAGCCTCTTTGACCTTTGACTGTATGGCTTCAGCTAAAAATGAGCCATGAGCAGCACTGCTAGATGCTTGGATACTCTGTAAAACAGGGAAGAAAATATTATGTTATGCTTTAAAGATGCATTTTAGACAATTATAGAGAATAAAAAGAAGGTAAAGCTTACTGATATTTAGTCTTTTTTTGCTTGTTTGTATGATTAAATATGATAAACAAATATGTGTGTTCCTTCAATTATAGTAAAAGAACACATACAGCTAAATATACCCATTTGTACCCACTGTACTGTGTATTCAACATACATAGTCAAATAAATTATGTATGTAACATTAGATTCATGGCTGTAAGTTTAAATGGTCATTATTACTGACAGTCAGACAGTGACACATCTCTTAATTCAATTCACATTTATTTGTATAGTGGATTTCACAGTCAATGAAAATATACATAAATAATGTACACAATTAAAATATACATAAAACACAATTCTGAAAATTTAAATCATATTTTTTTGTCAAATATAACGTAACAGTGTAAAGATACTGTAAATTGGGTTATATGATCAAACTTGCGTGACCTGGTAGCAGTTGCGTTTTGCACTTTACATTAATTGTAGTCTATTTATTAAGTAATTAACTTACTGTAACGTTACCTGTTAGACTCAATGTCAGCTATAATTAATAATATATGTTTAACCGGATATATATTAGGATAGCCAGTATAACGTTAGCTTAATAGACGTTAGACAAATGTTAGACAAACTAAACATTAGCGTAACGTTAGCTAGCGGACCTTAGCATTGCTAAGTGGACACTTAACTGTTATTATTTAGACACAAGATATGAGATACGATGCAATGTATCTTACCTTTATCTCCGTGAACTGTGGATGATTGTCTGTAAAGTTTGTGTTCCCGTATTTTGCTGCCCCTTTCCGTCCACACATTCTACACATAGGGAAATTGTCTATCGCCAGCACGCCAGCAATCAAAAGTCTTTTTCACGTTAATTTGAAGACCCTGCAATAACACTACCGTGCAGTTTTACTACCGTGGTTTATCGTATTACTGTACACCTGCACAAGCCTAGTGAGTAAATAAGTTAAATTCTTGTGTTAAATTGAGTGTAATATGGCTCTGTTATTTACCCCTTTTGAATTTAGAAAAAAAGCTTAGTTGGATGTCTTACAATGCACTGATGTTGTTGTATGTTTCAAAAAACAGCATGACTATGTTTAAATGTGGGGAAATGTAGTCATCATTGCTATATCTCAGGCCCCTCATTTGAGATGCTTTTCATGAACTGGACCCCATGACAGACTAATTGAATAGCCCTAGAATACAGCTTAGACTTTCAGACATGTAGAGCAAAGTATGTTTTGACTTGATTTGTGCATATATCATGAACTGTCTTGTTCTTCACCCAGAAGGCCCTGACACACACATAAAGACCAAACACAAGAGATCATCAAAGACTGAGAGAAATGGTAAGATTGTTTGATGTAAAGTTAATTCATATAGTTGATTGTCTTCTCCACTGACATTATTCATGGTACCAATACAGATGTACAGATACTTTCTTTTCTCTTTTCCAGAATTGTGCAGAACCCAGACCTGAGCCAGACGAGCCTTATGATTCCAACTCAGATGGTATGTATTTTATCATACTGTATACAGCTTACGCCTGTATCACACATACTCCGTATGCAGTACGTTTGCGGTGCGTAATTTTTTACATCCCATGTTAACAGGTTAGAGCTTTCACACAGTATACGTATGCGGTCCGTCCGGTCCATTGCAGATGCGTTGCGGTGCAGCAGTGCTGCGATAGTTTCGGCAGCGAGTCTATTTTTGCTGTACGGCACACAAGCTGCACACGCTGATTTAAAGTGATAGCGCATGTTTTGTGGTCAGAATAAACACAGATTTACACAAAAATGCAGAAATTTCACCCTAAATGGATGTAAATACAGTTTTTCAGTAGTTTTGTCTGTATTTGTTAAATCCCCGTATGAAGCAATTAAAGCAAAACACTTATCACGAGTTGAAAAATTATATGTATAACATCTTGTTAAATATTCTACCGTGTTTATATACATAAAGTATGCTATTAATTTTACCATTGTTTAATTATACTAACATACATACGCACTGCATATGGAATATGTACTTTCAGACATGTAGAGCAAAGTATGTTTTGACTTGATTTGTGCATATATCATGAACTGTCTATGTTCTTTACCCAGAAGACCCTGACTCACACATAAAGACCAAAGACAAGAGATCATCAAAGACTGAGAGAAATGGTAAGATTGTTTGATGTAAAGTTAATTCATAAAGGTCCCTACTACATATTAATACCACATAAAGGTACTAAATATTAATTCAGTTGTCACTTCACCTTTTAATGCTTAATCCTGTTCTGTACACACACAGTTCAGTAATTTATGGAACTGGTTATTTTCATATTTAAGTAAATTTAAAGTTAAACATGTAGTAACATGTAGCTATATACAATCTATGAAACATGACCCTTTCAAGAGCTGACCCGGACTCTACAGTTCCAAGCAAGAATCGGGCCAGTGCTATAACATATATTACTATATTTTTTCTTGAGTTTAGGTTTAATGCACATATAAAATATTATAATACACAAAAATGATAAGACATGCATACATAGTGATTTTAATGATGTTAACGCCACAATCACACTTGCTTGCTATAAATATTTACATACTGTTTGCAATCATTCTATGGTTTTATGACTTGGAGATTAAACTTGTGTCTTTCTGTTTACTGTTTTTAGGATCTCCTAGGCAGAAGAGTGGGAAAAGGCCCTGGAGTGATCCTGAAAAAAAGGCAGTTTGTCGGCTTCTTGGAAACACGATCATGTTAATGAAAGTTCCTGACAAAGACAAGTGTACCAAGAGAAAGAACCAGTGCTACAAAACAGGGACTGGAGAGATATTAAAAATCATGTGCACAATACCATTCAATCTTGAAAGAAAAAAAGTTGATTAACTTTTTGTGTGTAAAACATGTTTTTTTATGCTTAAAGAGATAGTTTATTCAAAATTGAAAATAAGTGAGTAATTTGACATCTTAAATTGATGGGTAATTTTTTTACTGTTTAGGAGCACGTTTGTTTGGAAATAGGCTTATTCTCCCACTCCCCCACTGTTAATAAGTTAAGTTTTACCCTTTTGGACTCTATTCAGTCGATCTCCGGGTCTGGCGATAACACTTTTAGCATACATCATTAAATCTAATTAGACCATTAACATCACATGTAACCTGGAGATCGGCTGAATAGATTTAAAAAAGGTTCAACTTAACTTATAACTGTGGGGGAGTTGGAAAACAAGCACATTTCCAAATAAAGGGAAGTGTTGGCCTTGTAAGCCATTGATATATATTGAGGTTTGATTTTGACAGGCTTTGGATTCATCATTTTCATTAAAATTATATATACAAGTATATATTCTTGAATATTCAAATAAATGTCTTCTGATTTCTTATTTTGGAGGTTGAATTGTGGTGGATGTCAAACCTTTTATCTTAAGTTCATACAACAGGTTTAAAATTATAATTATAAAAAAAACTTGGAATGGTATTGGTTAATGTAAATGTTCATCATAGATTTATTATGTTACAAACAAAATTAACAGATTAATTATGTTAATAATTTTCTAATAGCACTTCACAATTTTATTGATTCACTGACACACAACAAATATGTAAAAAAAAATTAACCATGGTTTTACTACAGTTAAAACTAAAAAAAAAAAAAACATGGTTACTGTAGTAAAACCATGGTAACCACAAAATAACCATGGTTTTGACAACCATGGTTTTCAAAAACCATAGTTAAACCATGGTTAGTGTAGTAAAACCATAATCAATACACCAAAAAAAAAAAAAAAAGGTTACTACACTTTTACCACAATAAAACCATGGTTAATTTTCGTAAGGGTTGTGTCAATGACCATCAATCAATAAACGAGACTATATAACCTACTATATAAGAAACTTGAATTCAAAATGTATTTGAACACAAAAGTGGCTTGTAGTGCAATTACATTCATTAGTACACGTTTAAATTAGTCATGTTTTAAATGCAACATTTAAATAGGAAACTATCAAATAACTGAAATGTACATAAAAATAAAATGAGTTCATTAAGTGATTAAAACAGTTATTTAGTCTTATAAAGATTAGTACCTATATAACTCTTTAAAACCGCGTCCAATGAGTCTTTAAAACCGCCATTATGTGATCTCAAATCTGCATAGCAACCGCCGGGTCCTCACAACCCCGACCAACTTCACCAGTTTCGCGAGTATCGTGTTTGTTGAAATTTTAAGTGATATTCTGTTTGTATACTCCCCCCTAGTGGTCAAAATATTTTTTTCATTGTCCTAGTGTCAGGGGAACACTGGGTCCTCACAACACACCCTCGGGTCATGGTCCTCACAAATGTACTAAAACACGTATGTGTGTGTGTGTGTGTGTGTGTGTGTGTGTGTGTGTGTGTGTGTGTATTTATATATACATAATAATTACACACAGTACACACGCATGGATGGACACAGGCTGAGTTAAATTATTTAGATTATTTAGATATGTGTCATTTAAATAACTCTAAACCTAAATTTCTTGACGTATTGCAAGCAAAGTCATTACAATAATGCAGACCCTGGGCAGTCTTTCAGTTTATTCTTATGAAGCGTCATTCCCAGTGAAAACTGAAAGGTTAACGCATACGACTCACGATTGATTTGGAGTCCCAGACTTACCCAAGATTTTGCTGATGTTGGAGTTGTGCATGTCTGGGAAGGCCTGGAGGATTTTGCGACGCTCGTCTTTTGCCCAGACCATGAAGGCGTTCATGGGCCGTTTGATGTGAGGTTCGTTGTTGTTCCGTCCCCGGGGTTCCCTGTAGACCCGTGCCTCGGCAGAGCTGGCGCCTCCTGTTGGCCAACAATAATACTGATGTGGTTTATCTGCGGACCCATTAAGTTCCTTACTCCCTAGGAACACACCAGAGCAACAAGAACAGAGTGGGTGCAAACCATTAATAAACTTAAAAGCGGAGGGCATCCATCAACACATCAGTGTGACTGGAGCTGAACCAGAGAGGTGGACTTTGGGATACAGAGCTACCCATCCAGCTGGGCTAGACTAGCTCATGCTTTGGAGCGAAGAACAAGACGCCATTGTTGGTAAAGCAACACTCCCGATGAGTGAAAACTAGCTCAAACCAGACCTTGACTATAATGCCTTTTGAATATTTTGTCTGGGTCTCGGCATTCGTAACTATGAACTGCTGTATATTTCTGGGCGACCCTCATAGGGTATCTACGGCTCAAAACTTATAACAAATGACATTAGGGTGTTTGTGTAATCAAAGTAAACCTAGAGGAGAGGGCAAAAGTGCCAAAACATAAACCTATGTCATATCCGACCAAGTGGTGGGGCGGCCTAGTGAAAAAAAATAGGCATTTTATAATGAGTATAAAGTTAACTGCTGTGTATAGCGCACAATCATACAGTTGTCTTTCAAATGACTACTAACCTAACACACACACACGACAAAATGAGAGTCAACAGACTTTAACTTCTCAATCAGGCCATTCACAATCAGCATGTGTGTCCCCCAGTTTCTGTATTTAACTTTACAGCAGACTGAAAATGATTCTGCTTGCATGCGCATTTGCTCGCTTTAACATGTAAGATGTGAAAGAATTAAATAAAAGCTGTATGAATATTTCAACAAACAAAAACATGTTGATAAACAAGGCTTGAAAAATAAAACAAACCAAAAAAAGAAGCCTTTCCATATGCTCCGATACATCTTTAATGATCCAAAAACTGGATAAGAAGGCTTGGAATCGACCATGAATATTTCATTATCCACATGTGATGTGCATTCATTAAGACCCTGAAACTTTCAAGTCTTGGCACATAGCACCTGCTTTTGATTTCTATTATCACTGGTGTCGATAAACAAAATAAAAACTTTTGCTAAGTAATGGATCTTGGCACTGTATTGCTATTAAAATATAATACACAAATATTTCAGGGGCTTAAAGAGGGAGGGGCGGATAAAAGATACCCTGGATTATCTACCTTCTCTGTGCAAGCATCATCCAAACCGGGGTCCTGAGAGATACGAGGTCTACGTTTCAGGCAGCCAGCAGGAGGCTCTATTCCCCAGGCCCTGCTGGGCAGAACGGCTTTGCACGGGGCCCTGAAGATCCATTTACGGTTCATGTTTAACAATCGCACTAATGCATACATAATCCAGAAAGGCTTCTGGTGTTCTGGCTGGAACCATTTGGGGTTCGCAAACCCAATCCGTAGGCATCTGATTCCCGGTAAAACTTCACTCTCTATAATCATCAGTCATTGGCAAAGGCGGACCACCTCGACCATTCCCATATGAGCTTCACCGACATGCAATGTACCAGCACTAGTGTCAGTCCTCTTCGAAAGCGACGGGGCTAAGAGCAAAGGGGGGCGCAGGGATTACACTGTGGGCCCGCTCCCCGCACAGTACATTAATTTCATTTAGCACGCGCTCACCGTGCAGGATAAATTGATTTCACTTTGTTTGGTTTTGACAGCTATGTTTATTGTGCAATGAAATGTAGTGTGGCGTAGGGCTGACAGTATCCATCAACGCCGGGCAATCTGCTGACTGCCGGGGCCAGATGAACGCATTCATTACCTTGCCAACCCAGCGCTCGCTCTCTCGCTCGCTCGGCTACCTCGCCCCGGCATGACAGCCACTGTCTGCTCAGGGGGTAGAGATGACCGGCTTTAATTTACGATTCGCCCCGTGCCATTACTTTTACACTGACACTGATTCAGCGATTTATATACTGGCATGCATGCAGATGTAGGCAGAGGTGAGCAGCTTACAAGAGACATGAGGAAGACAACATGCTGTAGTGGCATGACACAGAACCGGTGCTGCTTTTAAATTGCAGATCAGATCCATTTTTCTATTTCACCACTGACAGAGGCAGAGAGAGAGAGAGAGGGAGAGAGAGAGCTGGTTGTAATAATCATCTCATGCCCTGTTGTTGCTGTAGTATGTCAGCAGGACGGCTAAGCAGACACAGACTCAGCGCTCTCAGCGGACCGCAGGAATGAGAGCCGACTCAGACGCCGCTCGTGGAGGGTGTCGATCGTCTGCCTCCGAGTCGGTGCTCTGTGGGGACGAGTGAGCGGCGGCCCCTGGCTTTCAGCCCCACTCAGAGACACGGGTGGTCCTTGCCCCCCCCACCCCCATCCGCTGCAATCATGATGTGCCTTAATCAAAAGCAGCCAAAGACCTGGCAACAGGGTCGACAATTGCGAACGTCACCACGCATCCAAAACGTGCAATTTACAACCTTCTGCTTTTTTGCGGTTGTTTTTGTTGTTTAATAAAAGCAGGCTTACGTGCCTCTGACATTTACAAATTAGCATTAATTGACGTCTTTTCCCCTGCGCGACTCTTTTGGGAAGCACCTAGTTAGGTGTGTTATTGTATAAATAAATGCAGATGTTTCGGGATGCCACGGGAGACCCCCTGATGTGCGCGAGGGTGGGGGGAGACGACGGGAGGCTTCTAATCGACTTTATTGTGATTTATGAGACCCGGTGCCCAACATGACAGAGCGATACAAGAATCTCCATTTAATTTGTCTCTCCCGGTGAACAGGCGGGAGAGCAGAGGGGAACCGTATGAATTACAGAGACTAAGAGAGGGAGAGAGAGAGAGCGCTTATGTGGAAACGTGCAAGCGAATGAGGCCCTGCGGCCCAGCACACCTGTCTGCAGCAGGCCCAGACTCGATGGTACGCGGAACGGAGCCAAACGGCTGAGCCTCTCAGGCTCTCGCTGTAGCTAGCCTTTTGTTCTGAGGGCACACATAGACTGTCACACAAGAATCCGCTCTGTGAAACAAGCAACAATCACGCAAGCCTGCCAGGCCCTCTGCCCGTGATCAAATAAAGAAAGAGACGCCTTTCCAGAAAGGTATTCAGCGCTGACAATAGGACTCCAGTGCATGCAACAGCGCAGATTAGTGCGCACAGACAGATATGACACAACGCTCGGTTTCACGTCAACGCTCATATTCCTTTAATTCAACCATTTACACATAATATAAGCCAGCACTTAAACATTCCAATTGTTGGACTTTCAAACAGCTGGATGTGTGTGAACAAATAGGGACAAAAGCTTGGCGTGTTACCACATGTTTCTTTAAGTTATTATTTCTCATGCATTTAGCTCTGGATGTTTTAAGGTTTTTAAGGGAGGGTGCTAAATTCCTTTTCCCAGCGTTTGAGGCTCCAGCGACATATAATGGATTGTCAGTGGGAATGCTGGGAAAACATTGAGACATAAGAATGTCATTCCCTTGCACACGCATGTTCTCTCCTTTGTGTCTTTTTGTGTCTTTGTTATAAAGACAGCCACACACAAAAACACATTACTGTGTGACATATAGCACCTTGCCTTTTGTCTGAGCTTAATATATTGTGATGTAATGTTATTAAATAATATAACGTTTAATATATTTGTTTGATTGATTAGTGTTATTTCTTATGTCTATCAATATTTAGTTCTAAAATGCGATAAACGCAATAATAAAAAAAAAATTGTTACCACCAAAATCAGTATTTTATCAGGTCAGTATTAAAAAGTAAATTCTTAAAAAAATCTGATATCCACCATGTTATTCTGTCATCTTTTCTCCCGTTTTTACAAACCACGACAAACGCCGGTCCTCCTCCTCTGCAGAATGCAATAAACCCGCTTAACCAATCACAGCGCACCATTCCATGCATTGTAAACTATAAGGGCGCCGCTTTGAATACAAACAGAATCCTAGTTTCTCTCATCTACTTTGTACTTTGTGATCAACAAACATAAACAAAATAATACTTTTGATGGCATTGATAAACCTGTGGTGGTTTTCTGTGGTGGGAAAGAAACTAATAATTTACGTGAGACGCACTCGGGCGAAGGAAAAATGCAGTCACACGACAGCATCAAGCTTCTGTCATGCTAACACATTGACCCCAGGGATCTTATGAAAAACTTTACATTATTTTACGCGAAGTCAACGAAAATCGAGCAGGACCAAAACATTTTACAGCTGATCGCTTTTAAAAAAGTTTAGCGACGATGTCCCAAGGATATGCGCAGCAATGACAGTGTTCTTAATATGACAAAGTAAGTGTTTTGTTAAATGCCATTAATGTTTAATCAGTGTATAAAACTAGTCACTAAATGAATAAAACATGTCAAAGATGAATGCACATTTATATATTGATTCAATAGATTTATAGCATTTTGAAGAAAAAAACTTGTCATGGATTTATTGCATTTTGCGGAAAAAGAATCAGTTTTTTAATAAATCTTTGAAAATCAAATTATGGATTTTAATTTTGAATGATATTATAACCTACAGATGCTATGTGAAAGTTTGTAACAGAAAATAGTGGTTTTCATCTTGTCACTTTCTTGGTATTGAAAACACATTTTTACCAAAATTAGGCAAAATGGATTTATTGCGTTTTGGAACCAAACTATAACCAATATTTAATTCAACTATGACCTTCCCATTTAACCACATACATAAATAAAACAATAACTTAGCTTGGAGATTACGAAGTTATTCGGCCTTTGCTAACTAATCAGTCGTGACCAACGTTCATTTACTGCTGGTATTGTCACAAAAAGTCTGCTTATTTTGCCTCGACTTCCTGCCCCCTGAAATCTCTCAACACGCCCTTTGTTTTGCAAAGACCCCTCTCTTACCGAGACAGTTTAAACACACGCACGACCCGACCCGTTCAGCAAACAAAGCTCGTATGCTGCCATATGTGAATGAACAAAGGGGCCATACTAAACCTTTTGTGGTATTAGTTAATGTTTTTCATCTGAGCTTAAAAAGACCAAATGACTTTGCGGTGAGCTGATGCATGTGGCTCGTGGCTTTCTGCGAAATGAAGGAAATTCTATCTATTTCCATAAGCCGCCGTTATTTTCCAACGGCCTCTCTCGTAAGAACTTTGGCAGCTGTTAATTTGGTTGCTGCATGCATCGCAAATATTAGTTTAAGCAACCTAAAGCTTTCTTTGAGTTACTGCACTGACTGAGAGCTGCTTTACACCTCGAGACGTTTTGAATACAACACGTCTTTTCAGGACCTTCACGTGGGGAGGCACGTCGCAGTAAGATTCGCTCGGTAATTTTCCTCTCCTCCCAATGCCAGTTACTGTTTGTCCTGTTGTGTTAAGGAATTGAATTCTCAAATGGCAAAAAAACATATAATGGCCATTAAAAGGATAACCACTGTAGCTTCCAAACAGAATGCTGTATTAAAAACCATGACTAGTGGCAAACAACCAAAATCAAAGCCATGAAAGCACTGCCTTCTTTAATCGCAGGTATCACGAACGCAGCACTTACATTCTTTAAATGTTTCAGGGAGTGGAATGGAATTTGTTTGACTTAGTCTATCAAAAAAGACTCTAAACACAAAAACAACCAAGTAAACACTCCAAGTTTCCCAACGGGTAAACACATTCTGCTTGTAAAAGAGACTATTTAATGTGGGGTGCATCATCATAAAACGCTGTTCACATCCTTCATCTCGATTTGTTTGTGGGTTGGAGACGGAGATGGCTCTTGGTGAGCGTTAAGCACTTGCACTGGCGTCCATCCACTGCTCCCTCTGGGATAGGAAACCTCTGTGGCCTCTGCTCCTAATCCTCTCCCAACTGGGAGTTAACTGGCGGGATGTTTACTGTTCCCTCACCTCCACTTAAAACTCTAAAGGAAAAGCATCACTTGGGTTGTGTGTTCCCACCATGCAGAGGACCAGAAGATCCAGCCTTCTCACTGATCTGAGAGGGGCACGATTAACTCCTTGTCGGCAATCTGCTCTGGTCAAGTCCTGCCTGACCCGGAAAACTGCTTTTAATATCTAAAGCTAAAAATTTGATGCCAAAATGAATCATTTATGCTTTATAAAGTCTGTGACTATTCAATTAGTTTTCTCAGTCTAGGAAACTGTTACAAACACTTTAAGGGGAAAATACTGATGACTATAAAAGATCCTCGCTACTCTCTACTAACAGGGCTACAAAAGGAGATGACGCCTCGTCGTGTAAGTGTTACCAGAATTTGCACCTCCACGCCCAGCACATCAAACACAAGCTGTGGCGATGGAGCTCGAGCTGGAGACGAGCCAGCGTTGTCCAACGCTTTGTCATCAACTAGCAAATCACAGCTAGGTGTGACAAACGTTAAATACAGACGAGCACACTGCACTCGTCCCTCTCAACTTCCCCTGACACTGACGGGTACCTATGGAATTCAGTCAATTTCATCACGTGACTGAACTCCATCTGACCTCATTCCTCACCGTAGTCTGGCAAAGAGCAGTATCACATGGTTTGCAAAGGTTCAAAGTGGTTCATTCGTTTTTATTTTAGAAGGAGAGAGACACTTACCTTCGAAATCCTCTGGTCGGGTAAGGTCGATGACCCTGTGACCGATCTTTCCATCCTCGCCAAGTTTACCCAAGTGATGTCCCAGGCTTTCATAATGAGACCTCTCCTGCAAATATAAAATGTAATATTTTAATTCGGTTCTGTGGTGTAAACCTTGCATGAAAAACAAAAAACATAGGTAGCCGTGTTGGTTTGCTGGTCTAGTTTTAGAGTTAAAACTTCACTTTTTTGATAATAGGCTTATTTTTCAGCTCCCCTAGAGTTAATCAGTTGAGTTTTGCCATTTTGGAATCCATTCAGCTGATCTTCGGGTCTGGCGGTACCACTTTTAGCATAGCTTAGCATAATTCATTAAATCTGATTAGACCATTAGCATCACGCCTAAAAAATGACCAGAGAGTTTCAATATTTTTCCTTTTTAAAACGTGACCCTTCTGTGGTTACATCGTGTACTAAGAATGACGGAAAATCAAAAGTTGCGATTTTCTAGGCCGATATGGCTAGGAACTATACTCTCATTCCGGAGTATGGGTGCAGCAGGGGCAATGACGCAGTGCCCGAAAATAGTCCCCAGCTATTGAAAGTAACCAAGGCAACTATTTTCGAAATATAATTGCGTCTGCTGCACCCATTGTACAGCAGCAAAGTCCTTGATTATTACACCGGAATGAGAGTATAGCTTGTTTGAGCGCGATGCTAATGGTCTAATCAGAATCAATGGATTATGCTAAGCTATGCTAAAAGTGGTACCGCCAGACCCGGAGATCAGCTGAATGGATTCCAAAACGGTAAAACTCAATTGTTTAACTCTAGGGGAGCTGGAAAATAAGCTTATTTTCAAAAAAAAGTGTCCCTTTAAGGGGTTTTGGGCACGCACTTGTGCACCAGGCTGGACAGGCAGCTACAGTAGGCTTTATTATCTTAAGCAGGTAATATGACTAATGTTTTTTGTATGTGCCCATATTACTATTTCAATAACATTCAAAGAAAAAATACTTTGCAGCAATAAGACAGCTTAAGCATTAAACACAGATCATTCTTGAGCGCACATTTGACAAGCCCATGTCAGGTTATCTTTATCACAGCTATAGTCTGTTACTGTCTCTATCTGTAGGGACTTGTACAGATAAGAGTCTGGAACACATTTGTAAAAAAGGATTTAGAAACAAGCACACAATGCAGCTTGGGACCTCCAGTGAAATGTTCAGCTTCTTTTTCCTCTCTCTAATCTTTGCCTACATGCTCCTGTCTCCGCCGCCCTTAGCTCCCTGTCTATCATTTATTAAAGCCTCATGCTCGGAGGAACACGTCGTGTTTTCCCTTTTGTCATGTTGCTTTCTGTTCCGATTAAACTTGGCATCATGTCGCACTTGATGCACAATAAAGCCCTGTCATTTCTCGCCCGTGCGACAATATTAAATGTCATGTCTGTGTGCATTTACAGAATAAAATAACAGCTTTCGGAAGCCCTCCTGAATGGTTGCAGCACATTACACTTAATGTATTATGCAGAGCGAGAGGGCCGACCACTGCTAGGGCCCATTGTTAAATGACCTAGTTCTGCCGTCAGTGCGGCAGGGCATTAGTGGAGGCCTTGTCTCTCTCTCAAGACTCAAAGAGGAGATGGGCACTTTGACTCGCCAGGATACAAGTAATCTCTCCCCCCTCCGATCGGTGCTTGAAGAGGCTAAAAGCGAGGCGAAGTCAGCCCCAAAGCGTTTGTTCTACTCCCAGGGTGTGCACTCAATCTTAGGAAAGGTGTGTTTCAATTGTCTTTTTCACTGCACATGCCTTTTCTTCAGAGAATGCCTATCACACACAGTTTGAACAGACAGACTCGGGCGAGCCCCCAACACAATGCTAACAGCTCCCCTGCCACACACGCAGACACAGACACCAACCTACACATTAATCTTTCAGCCGCGCTGCTTTGACCGTTTTGCTCGTTTGTTTGTTTTCTGCCCTTTTCGCCACCGGGGAGTCGTCAGAGCGTTGAAGCTCCTCACACGGTAAAAGATTATCTCACCAGCTCAACCAGTCAATAGCCCATGACAATAGTCGATTATTTGGGATGATTCTGTGATTATTGCACCTGGGGTCACTTTAAATTGACTGTCAGACTGTTAAAAAACAGGTTGAAGCAAGACAATGGACTGACTGACACGGCACAGCTATAACAAAGCTATACTAAATATTTATAAAACTACACTGTTAGTTACTTTATTAAAAAAACTTTACACTCTGGGTATCACCCATTTGCTTCTTCTGTTTTTATAAAACTATATCAGTTTCTCAAAAACATATCATAAGCATCCAAGAGACAGAGAGAGAGAAAGAGAGAAAGTACTGCAATTTCCCAGCACGCATGATGGAACAATCATTATTTATGGCCATCTGAGTGATTGTGATGTACAATTAACCACTACCTGCTTATGGCCCGTCATTAAGAGCTGCCTGTCTTGACTCTGCCTTGCTTATTTAAGTGTTTTCTAATTATGACATATGTAACGGTCCCCGCTGGGCTCGGGCGGCTTTGTAAAGATGAGTTGGAGCGCTAGCTCGCCGCGCCACGCTCCGTGTGAAGCCTCCTACGCTGCTGTATTCATCACCAGACCGCATTATTGCACTTAATGAAAGAGGCGCGCGGCCCCCGATGACAAATTGACTGATGTGCGATTAGTCGCACGAGCAATGGGCGATGCGCCGTGGACAGTCCACTGGGGAAGGGCTCAACAACTGTAGAAAGTGTGTGTTTGTGTGTGTGTGGAAGAAGGGGGGTTATAAATTACTTGCTTCTGTCCTCCCCGCTCAGCTGGCTCTCTCTGATCAATCAACCCCTTTTATAAAGTCATGATCATTAAACATCAGTTTGGGGAACAAGAAGCATCCATCACCGAGTTTCATTAAATACTGTTTGGTCGCTAAACTTTCTCCTTTAAAACCGGAAACTAATTAAAGGACGAGAGAACTATTGTGCATGAAAGTGGGATCAGACACTTTTGTGACTTCAAGGAGAGAGAGAGACATATGGGAGACTCTGTTTACAGTGTACATTAAAAGTCTGTAATAGCTAAAGTGAACAAAAACGTAAAACCTAAATGCTTTGCACAAAGAATTTCCATTAAATTTAATATACTGTATTATACACTTATTGGTTGTAACTTTTATAATCGTAATTTATATGGCAGCATTAGTATTACGGCAAAAACTATCGAAAGAGATAATTTATATGCATAACATTGGCCTTTTTGTTTGAAGACTTGAAAAACGTCTTTGCTACTGTCCGCATCGAGTGCTGTAATAAATCAAAGGCATTTTTATTAGTCATTAAATTTTTACTGATCACTTTGCTAGTACGGCAGTAAAGGGTGCGTGTCATCCTCAGAAAAGGCCAGTGCATACTCACGAGCGTTGTATTGTGCTATAAATGATATTTATAATGTGCATTACAACAGCAAAATGGCAAGAGCCCCTGCTCTCCACAAGTACAAAAAGGCCGGAGAGGGAAGGAAATGAAAGAAACAATGCAAAAAAGAAAAGATGTCACGGTACACGTTGTGCCCCTCCCATACTAACCGCGACCTCTCTGGCGCATGGCTGGCCCTTCCCTCAAATGAGTTCAGCATGCAGCCGTTCATTCCCACATCTAAAATTATAACCACACAGCTCTGAGCTGAAGTGGAAAAAGACACCCACAATAATCTCCCCTCCGCTATCCTTTTTTCCCCCTCCATCCGCAAATTCGGTCGCTGAATGCATTTTGTTTCGGCTGCACGGTGAAGTAATAGCACAGGAGGAGCGATGGCAAGGCCGCTGGAACTTCTGAACATCTGGAGCGGAGCCAGAGCGAGGAGCCCATGTCAGCACAGCGGAGAAGGCTTTAATCAGGCCGGCCGCAGAACATGTGCCTGAGGACTACAGCGCTGCCCGCAGATGCGGCAGCGGAGGGGTGTATTTCGGGCAGAAGCGCATTGTGCTGGTGTCTACCCTGTACTTACACATCGCGCTGCCATACAGTGACGCTTTTCCTTTGGTATAAATAGCCCGCCTTAGGCCATATGGCCTTGGATTGTTCCAGCCGGGTCTGTGTGAGTCCAGATAATGGCAATTGTGAGGCAATTTTGAGCGTGGGTATCCGCATCCAGATGTTTGAAAGGGAATGAGGAGAGCATACGCCTCCGCTGCTTATAGAGGAGGAGGAGGCATTAACACAAAACTGACCTTAGCAGGTGCGCATAGGTAGACTTAGTAGTAATCTTCCTTGTGCTGCTGCCCAGGTGCACACGGCTAATATCATTATCTGATACAAAATAAAAAAACTGCAATTGTGAATAGTGAAACAGCCCTTCTGGAGAGAGAAATAAATGTTCAGTTGGTGCAACACCTGGCTGAGCGATCCAATTGAAAGGACATTGCGACGAGCGTCGACATCTACGCACGATATAGGGTGCTTCAGCCATCTCAAAAGTCTGTGGCCAGGCCCTATACAACCCGCTGAGGCGCACATCTATTTTGCCCCTCATCTGCTTTCAATTCCCTCTGTAACCAATCACAATGTTATTTATAATTGTGCAGCTTTCCAGTAGTTGGTAGTTTTGAAACGTTTAGTCTAAAGCACATGCAGTTGTGCGGTGAGCCTGGAGTTTCTTTCATGCGGTCGCTTGGCTTTTATTCCCGAGCGACGTTCCATGCTCACAGTCTCCCAGAGCGAAGGAGCGGCTGCTGGCATAATGTGAATGGGGCTGCGACATCCATCCACTGGTGGGCATCCAATAACAGTAGCAAACAACCGAGCCATGAGCACTTCACCTGAAGACACTGGTCAAGTTTTCTGTACCATCACTGCATGTAAAACTTTCTGTATGTCTCTAATGAAATCTGGAAAATTTAACCCACAACATCTGACCTTTTAACATCACTGGGGAAATGAGCCATGTTATATGTGTTCATCTCTCAGCTATAGTCTTCATCACAGTTTTTCGCTCTTGCTGCGATCATTCGGCATGCATCTTTTTTATGTTTTTTGGCTTTAAATGACCCTCAACTGTTCACTAACTCCTCAAGGATCTATTAAGAAGGGCCATGCTTTTTTCATGCAATCTATTTACAATAATGGACACTGAATCGCATGATCTGGAAGACAGAAGCTTCTTTATGCGTCTGTTTGGAGGGGATCCGTCCCAATATGGGGGGACATAAATGATCCATTGTAGCCTATTCTTTACGGTAGCTTTGTTGTATGATATCTGCCGTAAGCAGAGTCGTGTAGGTCTGACGTACCGAGGCTTGTTACATTTTTGAATGAGTGCCCTGTTTTGGCCATTTGCGATTTAACATGGCGTTTAAAACTACAGAGCGGAGATCTGGTCATGATGGGCGGCTAAGGAATAAAGAAGGAGTAAAAATAAGCGTGGCATTGTTTTAAAACTAGCCTGGGGCGTATAGCCACACACACACACACACTTTCAATCCCACACAGTCACTAAAAATGGCACAATTTTTATTCCCTGGAACAACAGAAAAAAAGAATTAATGTAAGCAATACTCAACAAAGGCACTTGCTGGCTATAAGCAGTGCATAAGTTCCCAGTATAATCAAATTTTGGATGGCCAAAGCCGTGTATGGCAGGATTTAGTACTTTGCAGCCAAAAATAACCTATGCTGGCAATTTCCAAGACAGCAGCAGAAAAAGGGGTTGAAAATTGCTTGCAGGGTTGCAGACCAGACAAGATTATACCCCGAGTCTTTGTAATGGGAAGCGTGAATAGGACCCTAACACACACAGGGAGGGAAGGAGGGCAAACATTGGCTTTGGGTGTAAAGGTAGGGGGTGAGGAGAGAAGAGTGAGCAAAGCTCCATTTAAATGTTTGTGGCCCTGTGCTCTGGGATTTGAGAAAAGTGAATATTCCTCTCATCAATAATGTAGGCAAGAGGAGGGGGTGCGGAGCCACGCGGATGCTCAATAGGTTAATACACTGGCCTTTCACCCTTTGATTCCAGTTTGGGAAGTGTCAGCACAAGAATATATTTTATTGCCTCACCAGAGCCCGCTGGACTGCAACATCTGTTGAAAACTAGGTTATTAGCGAGAGCGATATCTAAAATCAAAATCTGGGTTCTTTCCAAAGTGCTGGAACCTTATTATTATGTGGCTCGTAACATTTCATTTTAAAACGTAAAATCAAACAAAGTACGGTAGTTACACTAATTATATTGGAAACTGTAAAAATGTACGACAAAATGTTGTTCTGGAGTAAAAATGTACAGGGACTTTATAAATAATAAAGCGGAGTAATTGCTCTCTGTAGACAATAATACACGTAATAAATATTTGACCAAAAAGCAAATTGTTAGAGGTCCCATAAAAGCTTTTCTTTCACTGATGGGACACCAAAAGAAAAAGACAAATAGAAAACAAGCAAGCAAACAGTAAAACATGAATATTTTACACATACACCTAAAAGACAGAAGACTCAAAGGACGTGACTCTTCCATCTCAGAGACACACATAAAAAAGAGATAGAGGCGGCGTAAGACAAGGAAGTGACTTTGTGTAAGATGAAAAGAGAGAAATGGATGCAGGTCATTGCATTGTGTTCTGCAGACACACTTTGTATTAAAAGATGAATTGATCCATCTGTAAGCAGCACTTAGCCCTACTCTGAAGCTCAGTCGTTACACCGGGATAAATCAATATTTAATATCCCCCACCAACAGCCCCAGTAGATGATGTTAACCTCTCCTTAATCCCATTTATGTTACCTTTCCAGAATCCTCCACGTAAGCTTTCACTATGATAAACTTCCAAACAGCAGACTGGAAGACAGTTATTAAAGGGCGTCCAGTATTTATGTCAGGTGAGGCGATGTGCTGAAATATTAATATTCTGAAACTGACCAAAGTGAAAGCTTTTATCTGGAACACTTACAGGCCTTTTTACACCGGCAGGCGTGGGCAGCCACGCGGGCTGACCGGTCGACTGCTGGCAGCGTGGGTGATATACAACAGGCAGTTCATTACTGTTTTGTGCATGGCTGTAAGTAGCTCTACACATGACATGTAAAGTACCCCCCTTAGAAACATATGGGTAGAGGGCATTGGTTTGCCCTTAAAGGAGTAGTCCACTTTAAAGATGGGGTCCATTGACTTTTTATGGTAGAAAAAAAAACTATGGTAAGTCAATGGGCCCCATCTATACTCCTTGTGGACTACTCCTTTAACTTTTTAACTGGCTTTTAGATTTAATGAAGTATTCTGAGATGTTATGTAACTATATTGAAAAAGTGAATGATATTTCATAGATTACACAGGGAATAATTAAAGGATTACTCCATTTTCTTAAAATCCAGATAATGTCCTCACACCCATGTCATCCAAAATATTTATGTCTTTCTTTGTTTAGTTGAGAAGAAATATTAATTTTTTTGAGGAAAACGTTCCAGGATTTTTCTCATTTTAATGGACTTTAATGGACCCCAACACTTAAAATGTTTTAATGCAGTTAAAAATTGCAGTTTCAAAGGACTCTAAACGATCCCAAACGAGGCATAAGGGTCTTATCTAGCCAAATGATTGTCATTTTTGGCAAGAAAAATAAAAAATATGCACTTTAAACCACAAATTCTTGTCCTCCACCGGCCGTGTATCACACCAGCGCGATCTCGCAAAATTGCGTAAGCACGCTGAAAGGTCACGTGTTACATTTATAAAACGCACATTTGCGGACCATTTTAAAAAATAAACTGCACCAAGAGACATTAATTGTTATCATTCAAAATACAACAACATCGGAACGGTCCTCTCTCCACCCTTGTAAACAATGGGGTGGTAGTTTTGCATACGTCATCCGTGACCTTTTCATGCAATGACGTATTACGTGAGGTCGCGCTGGTTTGGTTTATAAGTGCACTTTTTTTTTATTATTTAAAATGACAATCTTTTTGCTAGATAAGACCCTTATGCCTCGTTTGGGATCATTTAGAGCCCTTTGAAGCTGCGTTGAAACTGCAATCTTAATCCGTATTTAAACTGTAACGTGTTTTGGTCCAATAAGGTCTATTAAAATGCAAAAAAAATCCTGGAATGTTTTCCTTAAAAAAATTAATTTCTTCATAAACATTTTGGATGACATGGGGGTGAGTAAATTATCAGGAATTTTTTTTATGAAAGTGGAGTAATCCTTTAATGGCTGCATTACAGAATTAGCCAACAGTTCAATGTATTTGGAGAAATAAAGGTAGGTTCTTCACAGTGATGCCATAGAATAACCATTATTGATTTCCCAGTCTGATGATAGGTATTAGGGATGCACCGATACCACTTTTTTGGAATACGAGTACGAGTATGAGTACTTGCATTTCAGTACTTGCCGATACCGAGGACTTAATAAAAAAACATGATTTAAATTTACAGGTAACAGCTTTAGTCATATAATTTAACAAAAAAACAAAGGACTAGTTTTCCAGTTTGTTGTAAACTATGCCTCTTTGGACAACACAAGAGGCATTAACCCCTTACACGCCGCTCAAACATAGACATTTCTCATACGGTGGTATCGATTCCAGGTATCGGGGGACTTTTAACGAGTACGAGTACTTTAGAAAATGTGGTATCGAGGCCGGTACCCGATACAAGTATCGGTGCATCCCTAATAGGTATTCTGTTTTATATTTCTTTTTTTTACTTGTTTCAAGAGCGTAAAGGAAACCATACGCAGCAAAGAAATACCGCCCCTGGTTTGTTTGTGACAAGAATAAATTTGTTTGGCATAGCAACAGACTGAGGTTGAACTGTCTTTATGATATCATCAGATGCAGACTGTAACTTCTGAGAAACGTCAATATACAAAAGAAGTTTGCCATTTTCCTCTTTAGGATTTTAAGGTAAAGGTCATAAAGCTATATTCTTAGATATGAGAGCAAGTGCAAACTCAGACGAAGGGAGAGAAATAAATAAATAAAGTCTTTGCAAATGATGCCCGATTGACTTCAATGGAAGAAGTCATCTTTGTGATGTGTTCAGTAACCTATAGCAACAATGATAATCCAAACATACCAGTCATATTTTCACCCCGATAGAGCACCTAATTATTATTTGTCGTTCCTTCGTCTGCTCCTGTCAAAGACAGCGGATCTTTGCACCGTCAGCTGCCCAGAATTACCTTGCCCTTACATCAAAGTCCTTAAGGGAAAACACATTTACCCTGAAGCCTAATGCCTTTTTCTCCAGGGCACGGGGCTTATGGAGGGAAGGGGGTGGTGAAAAGACATAAGGTGGCCACCGACCTGATTTCCTCCTCGCTAAAAAAACATTTGAAGCTCACCTGAGCTTCCCGAATAATCTTGTGAAAAGGCAGGGCCTCACAATCGTGTGAAGACAAAACCCAGACTCCAACAAAAGAGAAGAAAAAAGCGTTAAGCTCTGCCTGCTAAGAACAATGCAGGCATAGGTGTGTGCTGCCTGTTGACAAACGTTTCTTTTCAGCCATTGTTTGCGCAACATTCATGTCATGTAGCGGCATATTCTTGTGTTTGGCTGACCATGAGCCAACCCCGGAGCGAGTTTGGGAGGTAAAGAGGCCTGGAGAGGATGAGTTGAGGCTGGTGGAGGTAGAATAAAAAAGGGGAAGGGAGGGAGACAGCCACAGGTGATGGCTGCGCATTCGCATACCGCACACACCTCCAAAGAACACAAACAAAGAGTGTGAAATCTCCAAAGAATAGCACGTAATACAGTGGCTTAGCTGATATCAACATTTATAATGGCTTAGAGTTGGGCATTGTGTTTGAGAAAACAAGATTATGACTTCCACAATGCCTTTTGTGGGCAGTAAGGAGGTACAGTAAATTGCTGCGATGAAAAAAATGACTCAGTCCTGGGAATCTGATGTTTTAGCTAAACTCTTTAGTGTTGGCGCGTTGGGAAAAGAGCAGTTGGGCATCATCACACCCTTTTATTGAGGACACACTCACATGTCTTTCGCCTGGACTTCTAAGTTGATTAAAAAAATAGTCCCAGTACTTTTTTACATATACAATGACCTACTTTAAGATGTTGGTTGAAAGTAATCAAGCGCTGAAATATTAATAAGCCTCCACTCCTGGTTCCTGCCTGCGTCTCATGGCCAACTGGCAATATGGCATCAATCAGATGGTAGCGGTGTCTGTTTTTCTGCTCCTTGATTGACTCATCGATTGAAGATATTTTTAAAAGGAATCCCTGAGAGAACGCACGCGCCCTGCACAAAGTGGGCCTGTCCCACACAAGGGGCTGAAGAGGGCCGCCCGTACGCTTTAATTGGGCAGAGACATCATAGTTTGAACCCGCGCACACCGGTCACCAGAGGACCGCGATGGTCCTCGCTCAGAAATGCAAACATCCACCATCTACCCTGCCAATGCCAATCAAAGACACTCCTTTGGACGTGCTTCAAAGACCTTGATTGGTTTTAAAGATCAACTCACTGCGGGCTCAAGTCCTTGAGCTTTGACTGCTGTCGTGCCCTTAGGCGAAAGGAGCTGGAACGAGAATGTGTTGTTGTGAAGGAACTCACCTTGTCAGCCCTGCAGTTGTTCAGGCTCATGCCGGTGAGGGCAGAGAGCTTGGCCTCCATTCCCTGCTGATGATGCTGTAGCTGCTCTCTCTGTATCTGTTCTCTCATCTTCCTCGCTTCCTGGATGGCCTTCATCACCGCGTCCTGATCTCCAAACAGCGCTGTTGAGTTCAGGCTGGACAGGATATCTGCAGAGACAAATAACTTGGTTACGGCGAAATAAACTGCATGAGGTTTAAATTGTGTCAAGGCTTCTGGTAAACTGTTTACTAAGAATCCTTCAGTTAACAAAGTGACTTCAGCACAAAGAATAATAGCGAAAACTCACAAATCAGAGTTACATCAGGGCATAAATGTAATAATTGTATTAAAGGATTAGTCCATTTTCTTAAAAAAAAAAACCATATAATTTACTCACCACCATGTTATCCAAAAGTTTGATGTCTTTCTTTGTTCGGTCGAGAAAAAGTTATGTTTTTTGAGGAAAACATTCCAGGATTTTTCTCATTTTAATGGACTTTAATGGACCCCAACACTTAACAGTTTTAATCCAGTTTAAAATTGCAGTTTTAAAGGACTCTAAACAATCCCAAACGTGGCATAAGGGTATTATCTAGTGAAACGATTGTCATTTTTGGCAAGAAAAAATATGCACTTTTAAACCACAACTTCTTATCTTCTTCCGGTCCTGTGATGCGCCAGTGCAACCTCACGTAATACGTCATCACTTCAAGAGGTCACGGATGAGGTATGCAAAACTCAGTGGCGGTTCTAGGGAGGGTCAGCGGGGGACAGTGCCCCTGTGACAACAAGCTTGGACCCCCTTGTGGCTCCCCTAAATGTGGGGTGTGAAATTATTTTTACAAATTTTTTTGCGATCGTTGTTTTTTACATCCGTAATTATACAGTAGCATAAACATTGTATTTGGCCTGTTAATGCCTTTAGTGCACACTGCAAAAAAAGATTTTCAAGAAGGAAAAAAAATCTTAGTATTTTTGTCTTGTTTTCAGTAAAAATATCAAAAAATTCTTAAATTAAATTGCTTTTTCTTGATGAGCAAAACGACCCAAGAAAATACGTCTAGTTTTTAGACCAAAATATAAAATGTAAGTGATTTTATGCATAAAACATGTATTTAGGGTTTAAAAAAATGTTAAAGATTTTTTTCTTACCCCATTGGCAGATTTTTTGCTTGTTTATGCACAAAATCACTTACATTTGATACACTTTGCCTAAAAATTAGACTTATAACTAGACTTAATTTTTAGATATTCTTCCTGTAAACAATTTAAAGGGGCCATGGCACAAGATTTTTTTTTGAAAATAATTTTTTGCAGTGCAGTGCCGAAAATAATATGACAAGAATGAGGTCTAAATGTAACTGGCCCTAGATTGCCCCCCGCCCCCAGTTGAAATGGTCTAGATCCACCACTGGCAAAACAACGCCCCAGTGTTTACAAGTGTGGAGATAGAGGACCGTTCCAACGTCGTTGTATGTCGAATGATACTAATTAATGTCTTTGTGTCAGTTTATTGTTTAAAATGGTTTGCAAATGTGCGTTTTATATATGTAACACGTGACCTTTTGAAATCATTACGCAATTACGTGAGAAGTTGTGGTTTAAAAGTGCATCTTTTTTATATTTCTTGCCAAAAATGACAATCGTTTCGCTAGATAAGACCCTTATGCCTTATTTGGGATTGTTTAGAGTCCTTTGAAACTGCAATTTTTAACCGCATTAAAACTTTTAAGTGTTGGGGTCCATTAAAGTCCATTAAAATGAGAAAAATCCTTGAATGTTTTCCTCAAAAACATAATTTCTTCTCGACTGAACAAAGAAAGACAACATTTTGGATGACACGGTGTTGAGTAAATTATCTGGATTTTTTTTTAAGAAAATGGACTAGTCCTTTAAGCATGTTTATTTTTTGTAGTCATAGAAAGTCTGGAACCCCTCTCCTCTAGTCTCCCTAAAACTCTGCACTGTATTTATGGCCATATTGTGAAACCCAAACCGACGGAGGTCTTGCACATACAGTCGGCATGTGCGTACTGTAAGTGTGGCCAACACTGTGTTGGGGGGGAGCAGGAAACTAAGGGAGCAATCTCAGTGTGTGTCGCCTTTCTGTAATTAGTGGATCAAAGTGAGGTGAGGCGGGATGGCAGTTAAATCTCGGAAATAGTAGAAAAACAAACACCAAGCCTGTGTTCAAAGCCCAGCTCCAAGAGAAGGAGGGAAATGAAAGCTGCTCAACAACGCAGTGTCGTTTTAATGAAAGACTGTTTTTAGCAACCGTTAGTAGCAGCTTCCGTAAAAAAAATCTTAATATGAGAGATGAACTACAAGCTTTGAAAACAAATATACAGCGGTGGTATCCATCTAAGAAAGATTATGAGTGGGGAGCGTGTTAAGTACACTACAAAGAATCAGAAATATACAATTAGTCTTTCGGATATGGTGATGTTTATAATTTGGAAAGATCTTTAATAATCTTTAATTGGTGGAGCACGGCGTTAACAACACACACGTCACAAGTTCGAGATAAGTCAATCTCTAGAGATAAGTCAGAACATTTACCCAGTGATGAACCGCGACCCAATCCTCCAAGGGGGCTGGGGATTCCTCCGCTCTTAGATAGACTGTTCGGGCTGCTCTTGCTGCCGGAGAAGAGGCTCTGTGTAGGGGACGTTGGAGATTTGACCGGCTCAGCTGTTTTGGGTCGGGCGGAGAGGTTGAGAGGCTGCGTTCCCTCCTCCTGTACATAAAAGACACAAAGCTTCTGTTAAAACAGAGACGCCCAATAGAGAGATGCTTTCCACCTCACATGAAAGACAATGCACCAGAGGCTATTACTGTAGACTAATTAGACCAAGTCCTCCAAGACATGGGTTCTGTTTTCACAGCCAGGCTCGGTGCCACGCAACAGCTCCTCGGCGAAGCGAGGGCCAGGCTTTGTTCAGCCTAATTAAAACCCACTCTGTCTGAACACACATCTTTATCTTCTCACCTGCTCTCGGGCTGAGGGAAACGGTTAAGGGATAATTCAAACTAATTCAATAAGGCCGGCAAGCGTTAGGAAACTGGGGCTGAACATATTACTATTAAGTGTGTGAATGTTCATGTAGCTCACTTGATTGAACATTGCGGTAGCGATCCAACACGTACTGATAAAATGTATAGCTTGAGTGCACTATAAGTCACTTTGGATGAAAGCGTCTGCCGAATACGTAAATGTCAAATGTAAATAAGTGCCAAATGGCATGTAGGGACTTTCCTTATGGCCCTATTGAGAATAAAAGTTTTGTTGACGTCTGAATAATTTTCATTTTATTTAAAGGGGCCATGGAATGAAAATCTGACTTTTTCCATATTTAAGTGCTATGATTGGGTCACCAGTGCTTCTATCAACCTAGAAAATGTGAAAAACTTAGTTTTGGTAAACCATTCTCTACAAGCACATGAAAAAATACGGCGTTGAAATTTGGCTCTCCTTATGATGTCATAAGGAGCTCTTATTATAATAATACCACCCCTTAATCTGCACTATCCAACCACAACACTGCCATTTAGTGCAGAGAAAAGCACAATTGAGTTTTAATTACAACAAACCACCATCATTGTGATCAGTGTTTGAATTTCATCAGCTCTTTGGATATTTAAGGACACACCCAAAACGGCACATTTTTGCACACACCTACAAAGTGGCAATTTTAACATGCTATAATACATTATCTATTTGGTATTTTGAGCTAAAACTTCACATATGTGCTCTGGGGACAACAAAGATTTATTTGACATCTTAAAAAAGTCTTGTGACATGACCCCTTTAAATTGATTCTTAACTAAGTTTAAAATTAAAGTTAAAGGAATATTCCATTTTCTTAAAAGAAAAATCCAGATAATTTACTCACCACCATGTCATCCAAAATGTTGATGTCTTTCTTTGTTCAGTCGAGAAGAAATTATGTTTTTTGAAGAAAACA
Source organism: Paramisgurnus dabryanus (assembly GCF_030506205.2). Classification (NCBI taxonomy): domain Eukaryota; kingdom Metazoa; phylum Chordata; class Actinopteri; order Cypriniformes; family Cobitidae; genus Paramisgurnus; species Paramisgurnus dabryanus. The sequence goes on along the minus strand of NC_133338.1, from coordinate 26,445,921 downwards.
TTGCAGGATTTTTCTCATTTTAATGGACTTTAATAGACATTCAAAAATAACACTTAAATCAACACGTAACAGTTTTTTTTCAACGAAGTTTCAAAGGACTATAAACGATCCCAAACGAGGCATAGGGGTCTTATCTAGCAAAACGATTGTCATTTTTGACAAGAAAAATAACAAATATACACTTTTAAAGCACAACTTTTCGTCCAGATCCGGTCGTGATGCGTCAGCGTGACCCCACGCAATACGTCATGACGTCAAGAGGTCACAGAGGACGAACGCGAAACTCCGCCCCAGTGTTTACAAGTGTGTTGAAAGAGGACCGTTCCTACGTTGTTGTATGTCAACTGATACTAATTAATGTCTTTGTGTCAGTTTATTGTTTACAATGGTCCGCAAATGTGCGTTTTATATATGTAACACGTGACCTCCCTACATCTCCCCGCATTTACGTTAGTCGGCTGGACCGGATCTAGACGAGAAGTTGTGCTTTAAAAGTGTATATTTGTTATTTTTATTGTCAAAAATGACAATCGTTTTGCTAGATAAGACCCTTATGCCTCTTTTGGGATCGTTTATAGTTTTTTGAAACTCCGTTGAAAAAAACTGTTACGTGTTGAGTTAAGTATTAAATGTTGGTGTCTATTAAAGTCCATTAAAATGAGAAAAATCCTGCAATGTTTTCCTCAAAAAACATAATTTCTTCTCGACTGAACAAAGAAAGACATCAACATTTTGGATGACATGGTGGTGAGTAAATTATCTGGATTTTTCTTTTAAGAAAATGGAATATTCCTTTAATTACACTATTTTAAAACAATCAACAGGTTTCAACCTGTTGAAACATTCATACATCATCACTTTTGCACACATCACTAACGCACAACTTAACGTGTGTCCATTTTTTGTAGTTTAGTGTAACTATTAATCTCTCCAAGTCTATGTCGGCTAGAAAAAGATTTTGCTGGCAGTGTCCAAACAGATGGGCCACATACAGAGACTGCCCCCAGCTCTTTAAAAATCTGACTGCCAACAACAGTTTGTCGTTCAATTATGCTTCAACTAGACAAACAAACAGATTGCAAGCTAATTAAGCACAACATATCTACATATGGAGGAGCTATGGGGCAAAAATCATACAACATCTTTGATCAATATTAAGATTATGAATCTTGTGTCAGTTAAACCATTAGCGTCAGAGCTGGGGGGCTTACGGCGTTGACTCTGCATCTGGATTAAAAAAATACTATGCGGTTGAACACCGTCTCTGTGTAATTTTCAACGATTTTAGCGTCTGCTCTGAAAAGAGACTGAGATGTTGATATGTGGCAGTGATCTTCAAGGGCAGAACTCCAAAAGCCCCGGAGGAGCAGCCTAACTGAGCAGACCGATTACAGCGCTACACGCACTACCGTTCAGCTCAGTGATTTATCCTCCGTTCTATTGTGATATTAACCTAAACTTTTCCAAATGTGCGAGTGTTTTAAGTTACAGCCGCAGCGCAAAAAAAACGGGATGATGATGTATGTGGCCTGCGCTCTGAGCCGAAGACTGGTGGAAAGGAGCCATTGGCTGCAAGTAGCCTATAGTTGATCTTATAAAAGAAACAAAAGAAAAAGTCATCACATCATTTTAGCCTCATCAATTTATTTAGATTAAGTGCTCCTGATGTCACTGCCTTTTCTTTGTCCAACTTAAAAGTAAAAAAAACTGGGATAAAAAACCATGTGTTCCAAAAAGGGAAAGCCATAGCAACCCTGTCCACAGAGTTCTGCTTGAGAGGGCCGGTGCCTTGTAAAAGCAGCCCAGATTGATGGGTTTGGAGCGAGAGGAGAACCAGCGGCAAGCGCTCGCTGCGGTACCTACCACAGCTGATTTAGCGAACAGAGGAAGTGGAGGAGATTGGTCAAGCAACACTCCACTTGCAGCAGACTGGGACCGTACCTTAATTTGAGTGAGGGGGGTAGAAGCTCTCTTCTCATTCTTCAAGCCAGAGGGGGAGATGGGCCCACCAGAGTTAGGGGGCTGGGGCAGCGGTGGCATCTTGGCTCCTGGAGAGACCTGCATGCTGGCCAGCTGGGCGGCGTAGAGTTGCTGTACGGAGAGAGACAACCCACAAGGCGTTAACATCCAAAGCCAGACACCATTCAAAGCCTTTATTCTCTCTTTTCTCCTCTCCCTCCTGCATTTCTTTTTCCCTTTCCATCACGGCAAAGAAGCTGCATCAAAGGTCTAACTGTATATCAAAGCCTGGATCCAGAGAGAGACAGTAGCCCAAAAACCACATAGCAATGGCACACATACAAGAGACTTGGAGCCGCTTTTTTCCACTCATCACACAGGATTCGCAGACTAGCTGCCTTTCTAGATCGGATTTCCTTCGCCTGTCTTTCCCCAGTAAACCTCTTTTGCTTTAATTGGCGCCTTTTTGAGTCACTACGCAGACACCTGGAGCTACCCTACTTCTGTCGCACAAAACATGTTCCCTTAAGTTACACAAACTTAATGTAGTCAGTTTCCATTAGAAGATGCTTATAGACGGAAAGCTGACAAAAAGAAATTCATGTTCTTCTGTTTATTTTCATTGGCCAGCAGTCAAAGCACCCTGCTCTCTCATCAGCATCCTTCCAGCCTGCCGAAGCTCTATGTGTCAATCATTTATCGGAAGCGAGCAGTAAAAGTGTGTGTGTGTGTAAGAGCGTTATATTTCAGGTTTGACTCTGATCATCTGTCATAACATATTGAGGATGATTTCTACTTCGGCGGAGAGGTCAAACCCACACACAGGCAGGCAAAAGATAAATAAATGTACAATCAAGTTAGATCAAATGGAACAATTAAATACGAAATGTACAACAGCACATATTGACATTTGGTTTAGCACTGTACATTATTCACAGATGCGGAAAAAAGATCCATACTTCATTTCATGCTCTGTAGTGAGAAAAGGGCTATATGCACTTCTGCTTTCCCTCAGGCAAATATTGATTTGCGAGCAAGTAAATGCCTGTATTGTCTTTCGCATTAAGAAGGTGGGATAAGATCTGTGCCAAAGATTAACCAACATCAAAACTAACTAGGGCGTATGACAATAATGTCAAGTAACATTTATTATGCTGCCATGATATTTTAAATGTGTAAGCAAAAACACACCAATAGTGCATTTCTTTTATATGAGTATAGTATACATAAGTATATTATATAAGTATAGCTTACATAAAGTAGTTAAAAATGATCAAATTAATATTACATTTAAAAACTATGTAAATTACATATAAACTATAAACTATATGTGTGTATATATATATATATATATATATATATATATATATATATATATATATATATATAGTTTATATGTAATTTACATAGTTTTTAAATGTAATATTAATTTGATCATATATATATATATATAAGATATAAAGAAAATACAAGAAATAAAAATATGTACAAATATATAATGTAAAGAAAAATTTTAAATTAAATTTTCAAGACTAAATGTCTTCTTTAGGCATCGTTGGTGTTTAGTCTGACCTCTCTTGGCACTAAAGACATCTTGAGCGTTTATGAGCAGAATGAAGTAAACACTAATTTCTTTAAAATTAGAAATTTGGATTCATTTTTATTTAGGTTTAAGAGATCCTGCAGTTTCCTGCTATTGCTTAAGTGGAAGGGGAGTTTACCCTAAAAACTTGACACACAGTTTACATTTTTATATACTTTTTAATACTACACATTTCCTGAATTTTCTGGATGTATTCTATTAAGGAGACTGACAAACAATTATATATGATCACTACAACATTTTTTATTCTGGCATGGTGGTCTAAGACTTTTGCACAGTACTGTATATATATATATATATATATGGACTGGTTAATTATTTTTAATGTATTCTAAATATCTTATTCATTTTACAGCTATTTTTGTATTTGATTTAATAGAAAACAGCCATAATTGATTACATTTAACGTTCATTTAATTTATTTTAAATTGAATTTTACACTGTAAAGCATGACGTGCTGTTTTTATACTTTATAAAAAATCTTGGTGGGCTAATATTGCCCCTTACCAGAAACTACATTTCTGACACCGGATTAAACTATGTGCATTTTATAACCACCTGGTTATGGACTGAGTGACACATGAAATTGCACCCTTGCTGCTCTGGCGCGCATTAGTCGACCTCAAAACTACAATGGCCACATTTAGGCCAATTTTCAATCCTTGCCAAAAATAGCAGTTACTATTCTTCATTTGTTATTACAGCCACAGTCGTTGTATTTTAAAGAAGAAAAAAAGCACAGAGGTTTTATTTTTTTAAAGCCTGTATGTACCCGGGTGTGTTTGCCCTTTCACTGCTCTCATTTCCTTTCCTTACTGGTCTACATAAGGACTCCATTTGTCTTAAATGGAAAAAGTGGCACCAGCATCAGTGGCCCGTCCCACCTCAGCCACTCAGACAGAAAACCCCAAACCCAGACAAAGCGCTTTGTGTCTACATGTATCAGGAGATATAAACACTAAAATGCTCTCCGGTACCAAAGTTAAACGCTTGCACATTAGCTCCGCACAAAAGGGTTGTTCTTCTGTGGGAGACCTGGGGCAACCGGCAGCACACGGGCAGCGGAAATGGACGGCTGATTGGGTTCACACAGTGATAGTGCCGCCCGCCGGCAGCATAAACAGAAAGCCTTTGTCCTGCAAACAATTGCTATTTACAGGTATATAGTATGCGAATGTATACTGTACTACTGTGTCGGTATATTTTTATTAAAGAGAAAAGGAGGGAAAGCTCTCGCACTAATCTGCTGGACAGATGTTTGTTAACAACTCTGGTGTGGATGGGCAAAGGGACTCTGACCTCGCGTGGGAAGAAGTTTATTGTTCCGGAAAAAGAGCGTAATTGGCTTTTGCTTCAAATTAGAGCCAGTCGGTCTGTCTTTTGTGAGCCTTGATTAGCGGGTCAAAGCCACGGGGTTAAGTGTAAAGGGGCCGGGCTCCTATCAACCTAAAGACACAGCTAAAGAACAATAAATACTAACACAGGTTGAGATGTAGGTGTGAGAAACATAGTGCACTTCTCATTGTCAAGGGCGAGAAAGGATAGGATGCAAACAATTTTATTGAATTCCTTCATTCAGAGCTTAATACAATTTGGAATGGCATCTGTACAGAAAAGCTTTTTAATGGGCAAAAAAAGTTATTTTTATGTATATATTTAATAAAACCTATATGCTTATATTTCTATTAATATTTTATTATATACTGTATATTTATTATTTTCATTCCTTTTATTTTATATTTATAATCTTTTTGTTTGAGAATATTGTATGCAAAACCTTTATTGCGGCATTTATGCAGGGTGAAAAGAAGAAAGAGAATGCTGATGTGGTATACGGACACATGTTGTAGGGTCTGTCTGAAGGGCATGTACAGGATAAAGCAGGGCTGCCCCATCGGGCCTTCTCTCCCTCTCCTCCAGCCATACTGCAGGGTCTCCGCAGCAGACTGGGCCAGCGCTAATGAGGGTCACGCTGAAAGTCAATGGCCGAACAGGGAACAGGGCAGCTGGGACGAGCTGGCCTCATGCCCCCTGCCCCACAAAACTAAGATGCTGAGCATGATCAATCCCATCATCCTCCAGGCTGAGCCCTGGAGTTAATACTGTCTACCGTCTCAATTCAAACTGACAGAAAGCCAGAAAACCACATGTAATGTAGGCCTGCTTTAAATCTAGCCACAATTATAAAGAGTTCATTCTTTCTATTTCAAAAATGAAGATTGAGAGGTTATATATAGGCAAACGTTTAATAGAAGCATTATGTCATATTATTACTCGGCTCTCTGGGACACATGCATTCTGCAGTCAATTTTTCTAGATCTATATCTGTCAGGATTTATTATAATTGCTGTACGTAATGCTTTACATGAGACACTAAATGGCTAGTGCTGTTTGTATTTCAGCATGAAATGTATACATAATATAAATTATATATAATTACTATATTAAAGGGATAGTTCACCCAAAAAAATATTTACCCATTTACTCTCCCTCTTGTTGCTCTAAACTTGCACTGTATGAGTTTATTCTTCTGTTGAACATTGTTAATTAGATATTTTAAAGGGGACATGTCACAATAATTTTTTTAAGATGTAAAATAAATCTTTGGTGTCCCCAGAATACTATGATTAAATGCAAACACTTATCAAAATGATGGTGGGTTTGATGCAATTCAAACTTAATTGTGCTGTCAATAATTTTCTCTCTGCACTAAATGGCGATGCTGTGGTTGGATAGTGCAGATTAAGGGGCGGTATTATTATATTATTATATAAGAGCTCCTTATGACATCACAAGGAGAGCCAAATTTCAATGACCTATTTTTTCACGTGCTTCCAGAGAATGGTTTACCAAAACTAAGTTACAGGGTTGTTCTTTCTCAAATTTTCAAGGTTGATAAAAGCATTGGGGACCCAATCATAGCACTTAAACATGGAAGAGTCAGATTTTTATGCCATGGCCCCTTTAATAAATGATGGTGAGCACACCGTTGACGGTACACATTAACGTCATCCATAGTATGAAAAACCAATACTTTACCAAGTTAACGGGTACCGCCAACTGTGTGGTTACCATCACTTATCAAAACATCTTCTCATGTGTTCACCAAAAATAAGAAAACTTGTGCAGGTTTAGAACAACAAGAGTGTGAGATTTTGGGTGAACTATCCCCTATTTACTTGTTACTATTTGCATCAATTGTTCCCAGACCTCTCATAATCCCTCAAAGAGTCGGGTTTTGGTCTTATTCTATACAACAGGAACAAAAGACACTTCCTCCAAAGACACACACACATTTGCTAGCACCAACAGCCATACAAAGAGGTGTATAAGCAGCAATCGGACGCAGTGGAGAGCTATTACAGTGTGTACCGATGCTGCTGGCTTTGAGAAAATGGGAGCTGATGGGGCCGGAAACTAGAGAGAGGCCGAAAGAGAGGTGCAGAATAAGAGAAGCAGAGATGTTGAGCTGCTCTCAGCATGTGGTTTCAGAAAGGCCTGCAGAGAAAAGGTCTGATCCACCCCAGTGACTCAGGTAATACCTTTGTCCACTTGAGCATTAAATGACTCGCTGCTATACAGCTTAGTTAGAGAGAGAGGGGCTCTGGAAATGGGGCTTTCAATTCGCTCGCCCGCAGTCTCCAAGTGAGGCACACACACACATACACGCAACTCTACTAATGTCTCCTGCCGCCCTTCCTCACCCTCGCCAAGCCCATCTCACAGTCCGTGGATTCCAAATGAGTGGGGTCCGACCCAAGGTCACGCCGTTAGCCTCTGATAATTAAAAGCAACCCCTCTGGAGACAGAAGAGGTTAAATGAGAGGGTTTGCCGTTTCTGCCTGCAACAACAGTATTTGCAGATCATCCAGATTACCCGACTCTTTCAGGCCAAGCTTCTGGACGCATCAGCACTCTGTCAGGGATGCTTTTCTTCCACCTCTCCGTAGTGGTATGTAAACGTTCGGGATAAACTGTTTATAAACTGTAAAAACACGGTTGTGCAAGGTTGTACTTTTTTATAATCAAATCGTAAAAATACTGTGATAGTAACACGGCCTTGCACCGTGTTGAACTAAAAAAGTTCTAGTTCTCATTTCAAATCAATTCACTGAATCTAGTTGTTTTTCAATGCAAGATTGCGTATTGAGTAAACAGGCCCACTTACACAGCAAAAAAACGTATTGTATGATATACAACAGTTGCTGTAGTTTTAACTCAAATTTAAAGTCCTTGAAAATGAAGATTAATGCACACCTCTGCCCGCACATTCTCTATTACGAAGGATACGGATAAAAAAAAATATTTGTGAGACTAACTACATGCACAGGATTCATTTGTATATCCTTGCAATATTTGTCTCTGCGTACAAACAGATGCAAAATGAAATGCCTCATAAAACACTAAATTTGAACTTTCAGCAATGGGCGCACATACGATGGGCCATCACATGAGAAAAAACAACTTCAGTCTCTTGTTTGTTCTTAAAGAGAGGGGCTGACTGCTCTATGGCAGATGTTGTGAAATACAGTGGCAGATTTTGCCAATTTTACTGCTTCTAGCTATAATGGTGCATGACTCTTTCGCTAACTTATCCGCACAGGCCCCAGTCTGAGCTCGCCGAGTCGAATCCACGAGACCAAAAAAGCCCCCACTGCTACATTATCATACGTCAAAACAGAAACACACTATACACACTAAACTACAAGATACTTGTGTCTATGTCTTTTTCCCCTCTCTGTATGGGCACAGCTGAGAAACGGTAACATGGGGAGAGGACCGCGTTATCGCCGCATGGGCGGCTCTGCCATTTCAGTAGCATTAGGGCGCCCGTTTGCCACAAGGCTTGTCCAGGCTCATTGCCCAAGGCAGGCGGGCTGACCCAAGCTGGCCCAGATGTCAGAAAAGGGAAGCAGGGGCGCTCTAGCGCTCTGCGCCAATGCTTTCCAGTATGGCCAGACATCTGTCCCATCTGCTGGCACCCTCGCTCATTTCTCCCCCTCCCTGCCCCATCCAAACCTATGCTCATTTTTTTCTCTTTCTTTACTAACTTGAAGAGATGTTAATGCTGGCACGTCTCCCGTGCGCTACTCCTATACAAGCACGCGCAAGCAACTGGCCGCTAGTACTAACACAGGTGCTTGAAACTACGCAGCTACACTCTGTCTTGTTTACTTGGCTCTCTCCGTCCATCTGATCTTCGGTTTCATAATTCTATCCATCCAGATGTCCACCTATCCCTCCCATCAGCACCTCTGCCCTGCGCTCATACCGCCTCTCGTCTTCTGGCTACGTCTCTGGAGTCTGTCTCGCACAGCACGCGCCGCTCCTTCTCTCTCTCTCCTCTCCTCCTCAATCACACCGGCAGCTGTTCGCTCTCATTTCTGCAGCTCATAGTCAAAAGTGCTCCACTTGTTAGCCGTGGCAGAAAGCCCCGCTCGCTCCACACATCCGGAATGCTGAGACATGAGCATCCAAACACAAGATAATGCAGTATTTCCTCTATTCTCTCCTCTTCCGAGCTCCGGAACTTTCATTGACCCTTAACACTGCTTTGAAGCAGCGGTTTGCTTGTAATAAGGGATGTGAGGTACCTTAAGCGTGTTTTTATTGAGAAAGAGAATAAGTGTGATGTAAAGTCAAGAAGAAAAATCTGACAAAACCTTACAAAGTTTCCCTGAGGATGTTTCATAATGACCTACTTTGTCATTTTAAATCAGTCAGAAATAAACGTGGCGATGTTTCTCCAACTCAACCTCGATGAAAAAAAATACTGTCAATTATTTACACTGATTTTTGGATAACTTGAAGTATCCTCTGAGAAATGTACAATGTGCAATGTCTGTAATAGTAAAACTCTGATTTAAAATTTGACTTCAGATTGTTTTACTTATTTTTTTTCTTATTGTAAAATAATAGTTTAAAAAAAAATTTGTTTGCATCTTATCTGACAAATAAAAAATAAAACAGGTTTCCATCGAAATGTTCCATTGAAACGAATCTTTTCAAAACTTGCAAAAAAAAAGAAAAACAAACAAATGCGGATTCGGTGCATCTCCATCAAGATGTTCGAGCGAATGACAACTCCTGGTAACCAACAGTAAATAAAACAAGGCACACATAGAAAATGGAGACATGACTGTGTTTAGTTACTATTTGGCAAGTTATTAATTTACTAGCAGTGCAGCTTGTAATTTGCTAATTGAATGCTGTGCACATAAAAATAAATGCTGAGTTTTTGATGCAGGAACTAGCAACAAGGGCATTGCAACAACATTGAAACCTATATATGGAAATGACATCATCAGCCGATAAAGCTAGACGATCGGTCACGTGAGTTTAATGGTTGCTACGTCAAAATTTATTCGGCAAATGTGTTTCCATCTCCTAGTTTTGCATTTAGTCTTTTTTGCATCAAAAATCACCTCAAGCAAGTGTGAAAACTTTTTTGAGAGTTTAGGGTTTTTTATTTAAAATTTAGGAATTCCATCACTCATTTCTAATGCGATACTTCAAAATGCGCATAAAATCAGTGTGGAAACCCAGCTAATCAGGAAATTACAATTATGGACTGTTTAAAAGTTTCTAAAAAGAATATTGCATATATAAGATGAATCCTAAAGATGCTAAAGGCTAAAAGAATTAAGAAATAAACTTAAGAAATAGTAGTAAAAAACATAGAAAGCAGAAGAAGAGCAAGGAAAAAGAAAGAGAAAAAAGAGGAGGTCCCATTTGGTTTTGCTCTATCTATTATATGCCATGAGAAGGACCCAGATGTTATGCTTTATCCCATGATGCTTTACTTTAGAACAGCTTAAACCCACAAGCCTGCTTTCAATGATGAGAAACAGGCCCCTCACAAGCTGACTTTAGATTTGTATAGAACTCAACAGCAAAACAATATATCAAGGAGAGAATGGCTTTAAGAAAATTGTTTTCCTCTAAGCAATTGATGTAAGGTGATCTTGTACGCTGGCAAATTAAACGGCAATTCAAAGAGACAAAAAATAAAATCGAATTCTTTTGTAGAATTAGGATAATTCCTTTTAGACAGCCCGGGCGCACGGCTACAATCCGAACACAATTTCCGCCTGGGGGTGAGAGGTGTCACTTCTAATAGAAAGGCGACGCTGGGGGATGGAGCCATTGTTTGGAGGCCGTGCCCGGCTCATCCCGAACCCTGCGAGGGTCTTAATGAAGAGAGGCACGCGGTCTGGGGAATAGTTTGAGCAGCTTTTCTCCGGCGACTTGCAGACGAGGACCAATCTGTCAGGGATGCATGGAGTGAAATTACTCGGCGCGTCGGGACGCGCGCTGACACGGGCGCGCCGGCCAGGGGGAAATGTATTGACAAGCAAATTACGCGCTCAGATCGCCTGGCCACTTTCATTTCCACTCCACGGGACCTGAGGCCTTTTGTTAGCCTACGGACGGGCGAAAGAGAGAACCATTTCACAGCTTCCCCACTTACTGTTATGACATGGTAAAATTGCGGCAACATTAAGACTGGCAGAGCGGCCGTCCCTCTTCCTGCATGACCGAGCACGGCATTGTGGGAATTAATTCCTTTCCAATCAGAGCATTTTTTAAGGTTCATATATTTCCCCAGTCTAAACCGAGCAAATTAGGGAAAATGATACCTTGCCAGAATCGCTGACAAGCGAAGATATTCTAATTAGACAGATGCACCCAGCCAGTGGCACAGGGTGGGCGGGTCCACTGGCACAGGAAGTGGAGATCTCATAGGTGAGGTCACTCCCACTGAGCGGATCAGTGATGCATAAGCGCAGGGGAGCTCAGTGATACTGCCATTACAGATAATCACCCAGACAAATCCATACATACCTCTCATTAATACTGACCTAGGGCTGGCCCTCATTTATCTGACATATTTAGAAAAATCTGCTTACTTTGATTTAAGACAGGAACTCAACGCTTGTTATTCTTGCTCAAAAAAGGAAAAGAGACAAAAGCAGATCTCAAACTAGCACATGAAAACTGCCGTACAAATCTCCCTTCCCACAAAATTATAACCTCATCTATGTCAGCCTGTTGTCTTTTTCTATCAAAAGAATGTCTTTGCTCAATTTATTGTCTTTTTTTAACTTAAGGTTAACATTATGGAAACATAAGCGCTTAAAGCATTATCATTATTTTTGGAACGAGTTTCATCTCGATTCATCCATCCTGATCTTTTTTTTTTTTGATCATCTTCCGCTCGGCTTCGTGCGCTCACATTCACATGATGATCGGAATGCACTTGCAGTAGAAAGGGTATGTTTGACTAGCTTGGTTTTCTTAGACCGACGGGTATGTAGAGTAAATAGCAATCTGCTCGCTTAAATCTGTGGCAGACAGACAAACTTCAATTAATGAGAATGCATTTGTGTTTACTGTATTTTCTAAAGGTCAGCCAAGTCATGGACTCGGAGGCTAGATTTCAGTCCGTTCCCAGGGTTAAATCTATTATCACAATGAATTGCTATAGGGTCTCGGTGTCTCCTGATATATGACTATCCCAGACCCTGGCTGACCCATCAAAACGCTATAAATAGAAAAGGGCTACGCAACCATCCCTAGGAGTAGGGAAGGCGTGTACACGTTTGGATCCCAATTTTTCTACGTATCCATTTTGCCATTCCGTTTAGCTCGCTTCTTACAAACACACGCACATACTACACGCGCTCTTTAACATGAATAGACGCATCCCACACCTTCAACACCGATGATTGTTCTCCCTAAAGTCACATGCTATAGCAAAGGCCTTTCCAGCTCCAGCTGCAAGCATTGTTCTAACTTGCCAAGGCTCATTAATGCTGAGAGCGATAAGCTCTGAAGGACAAATTGCGCACATGTATCAGCAAGAAGAAAAGGTACGAAACGCTCTCCTATCTTCCCTCCCCCGCAAATCCTCCTCCCTCCGCTCTCAGCTTTGTTTTGCAACATTCCCAGCTATCAGAGAGCTTAATGTCTAATTGCTATCAACTGCTTACCACTGTTGTTGACAAAACAACAACTGTCTACGAATAAAAGCGAGAAATAAAAGAATTGATGAATGTGGTGCCGAGATGTAAGTTGTTCACCTTTTTCTCTCTTATTTGCAGTTCGAACTTAAAGTTTCAAAAGTTTCATCGCTCTTATTCGCCCACAAGTCATGTCTCAAAAACAGGAAGGCCTAACAACATCAATTGTACTAATAAAGGCCAATCATTTATCAGCTAAAAGAAATTCATGCTCACATAGTCTTTCGTAAGAAACAATTAAAATGACAAGCGTGATAAGATAACAAGCTGAAATGAAGATAGGCATCTATAATAAAGCACGTCGCCTGTAGATAGCATCTGTTTGGGGTTGAGAGTGTGAGAAATGTTCTTGGGGCAGCCCAGAGGGTCTTGGAAGCTCTTCCATCATCATGTTATGTTACTGTACCACAGTGTTACTCAAAATGCTGTCAACCAACAAAGCAATTATGGTACAGCAGGCGGCCTAAAGCTCCCCCCATCCCTGAAACGCCTAGTTCCCATGTGTATGTAAGCGTACCCATCTAGGCTGTTCTGTAAAAGAGGAGTATATTGCAGATAGAAGGTGTTAAGCTTGTAGGGGTGGACCGGTGTGCGAGCGATTTAGCTCTAACTTGTTATTTAGCATACAGCTGGTTTGCTCACACGGTGCTGAGGGCTTGGCCCACTGCCCATAAATTCTTTTGTGGCTGTACATACCTGGAGCTGGAGAGGGTTGAGTCCTGACGCGGCAGCAGCTGCCATTGTGGATGGAATGAACTGCACTGGGTAGTTATCACCTGTCGGAGAAAAGAGGAGGGGGGATCGTGAACAATGCGCACAGGTTGAGACAATGAGCGGCCCAACGGCAGACCAGACAAGTGCCAACACAGTTCCTGTGGGCCTGCCTGCACCCAGCCTCGGCACTCAGCCCAAACATCTGCACTCACAAAAGAGTCAGCTGGCCAGAGCGGAGTGGGATTTACACAGGAACGTCTCTTTTTCTCACACATTCTGCTTTTTTTTACATTTCGTTTTTATCTTTGCCCACACTTGCACAGTCTAATTTGGTTCTACATTGTACACAAGTTTGTTTTTCTACGGCATTGTTCACACGTATCTGCAGCGTCAATAAAACGCTGATATATCATGTTTTGTAAGAAGCTCGACATGGCTGCAGGCTTGTCGTACTATTGTTCTACATTCCATTATGTGTTTTACAATGTGATCTGGCACAATGAAACGTGTGAGAGAGAGAGAGCCAACTTTAACAGGTTACGACAAGAGAAGGTTTTTAGCTACCAACAGCTTGAAAGACATTTTAATCACAGGATCAATTTTATCCAATAGAAAAAAACACTAAAGATACAATGGGAAATGGATAAAATAGAAAAAACAATAACAGTCAGGCCCTAACACACAGTCCCTTATAGTTATAGCTCTGGAAACCTTATACAGATAATTGAGTTTCTTCATGAGTGCGTGTTAAGTGTTTGAGGTGTGTTTCGTGCTGTGGTTGGTGTACATAACCCTGTTTCTGGCTCTAAGAGGGAGCAGACATCATGAGGTCTGCTTTGACTGAAGTGTGCCCATGGAAGGGAATTGGCCTTGTTTCAGCCTCCACTTCTGCCTGTCACTTCTTTTCACAAACATATGGAGCTATTAAGCTACAGGCATGAAGGGGGGGGGTGAACATATATCCCCCCTCCCTTTCCTCTTTTCACTCACTTTGCAATCTCACTGACCACAGCACATTGTGATGCAGCCGGGAAATTCAATCCTAGCCTGTGGCAGAGGTGAATGAGGAACGCAACTGAAGTGATTTTAAATAGTGCAATAAGAGTCATACAGGGGGTCATTATCGCCCAAGGTTCTTTCTTGCTCGCTCGCTGTTCTCTCTCTGTTTCTCTCTTGGTGGTTGTGGTGATATGTCATGTGAGCCACAGGCAGGTCAGGAGCCAGCTGAAAACACCAAGGCCAAGCCTAATAGTCTGGGGTGCTGAGATTTGGGGTCTTGGGTGGGCAGCCAGAGTTCTCAAGTACACTGGCTTAACTGCCAGCTCTATGTCGGTCTGTGAAAATAAATCTAGTTTAAAAGGAAAATGTGTACGCCTCCAGATTAGCTTGTCTCAGGCCCCTTCTCTGCCAGTAGATGCCAGGGAGGCTCCAATAGGGTTGTTCCCCAAGCTTACTAGGGCTAAGGGCCAAGAGCTTATTATCAGCCCCACTGGGGGATCGGTGGACCCATTTCGTGCCACACACTCTGGAGGATTGAGTATCCTTCTGATTCAGCGATCTATGAAAGGGCTGGATAACAGACCACTACCGTGCCATGGACAATCAACATGTAGCACTAGCAAGTAGCCACTGGTAAATGAAGAATAAGCTCTTGCCAAAACCAGAAATGCCCAAGCCAGAGCAACTACTTCACCTTGTAAATTCCCTGTGATAGCATCACTTATTGCAGATAGTAACACCCAATCAAAGTTCTTTGCAAAAAGACCAGGAAGAGGCAAACCTCCTCAGTTCAGACAAAACTTCACTGTCTTCTATCTCTTTTAAAAGGCGGAAGCAGATAAAAAAGGGGCTACTGAATTATTCTTTAAGTGCTCAGTTTCTCATAAAGGCGATGCTAGAGCTTCATAGTGTATTCTGTTTCAGCCAGGTATCATGCTGCAAATTGAGGCCAATTTGGCTTGCCAACTTGGCACAGGGCCTCTTTAAGTGGAAAGACCCAAGGGTCTAGCACAGGGCATTGCTTGATGCAGACGCGGGCCGGTGCTCCATAAGAAGCGAGGGCTACAAGGCTAATGAAAAGGTGAAGGAGAGCAGGGAAGAACGGCAGGCGGAGTGCTCCTTCTGAAACCTCTTCACTTCTACTCCACCTGATGCCAAGAACCAAGCATGTGGAATATTCAAGCCAAGTGGGGCTCTCTTTAAATTGAATAGTTTTGGTAAAGTGCTCAGCATCTACCATGCACACGGTTTCACCCTCAGGCCAAGACTGGAGGCTCTTTTATTTTAAAAAAAGCATAAAGCACTTGGAACAATAACTGGCAACATATGCCAAGTATCAAAGCTGGAATCATCAATTGCTAATGTTCATGCATCTACACGACGTACGTTCTAGTTGACACCAAGGCGCCCTCCAGGCGAGGTTATGTGCAATCACTGTCTGTCAGCAATGCCTCCAGTGGGGGCGTCAATCAGGCATCATGGGTTCATTGGGTCCCAAGGACCGTGAACATCCAAGGGGCTGTTTGCGGCAATACCTATGTCTTCATGTCCACACGGGGGGGATCACCACTATCTTCCTCAAGTCTATTTGAGTAAAGAATGACCCGAGTACTCTCTTTATACCAAGCCCAAGCCACTGAGCACAGTGTGTGAGAAAGGGGGTCACTGCTGTTTCACCGCAGGGTTTGAGCCATCAGCATCGGGCCTTGGCCGTTTGTACTGACCCAGGCTGGGACACCCCACACTGGGTACCACGAACAGCAATGAGTCCTATCGCATTATCTGCAGAAATAATTCGAGTCATGCGCGCTATCAGCAACGAGCTATTTCCTAAACTTTTCTCCCCTCCGCTGTTTCACGAATTATGAATAATGCATATGCTTTACACAGGCCAAAGATTCCATTACAGCTGCTGTTATTTGTACTAAAACACTTTCCATGTCAAACATATTAAAAAATCAAACTGGGAAAAAGAAAGCCCTCAGGCTTTTTGTTAAACCTGTCATGCCTTTGTAGTTCCAAAACAGCTGACTTTATGTTCCATCATTTACCTTTTTAGTTAATTTATTAGCTGCTCTACCACACCCTGTAATATTCAAACATCTCACCTGCTGACTTCTAAAGCGTTTCCTCTCTTATCCGTCTTTCAGTCTTGCTCCTTTCTCTTTTATTCTTGCCTTTGATATGAGGTGCTAACAACAAACGTGTTTCCTTTAGAATAGTTTTTTTTCTCACTTAACTCCAACAACCATTATTTATTCGTTTTTTAATCAACGTTTCATCTTATTAATTTGAAATCTCACTATTCTGATTTCCCCAACCCTTTCCCACGGGTCTGCTTGCATGCCATTAGATAACCCACGGGTTATCTACCGCAAAAGGTCATTACTTAAGCATTTTTGTTTTTCTTAATAGCAGTCAATCTTAAGTAAAGGAGAGATAGACAATAATGAAAGGATGGGCATTTAATGCCACTATTCCCCTAGAAGGCAGGGATTTGCTTTTAAATGTTTAATTACAGAAACTGAGAGTGGCACATCCCTAAATCTCAGAACAATGGCTGGATATCAGGGTGAGGGATACTGGCCTGGCAGTGAGTCAGCCTGCGTGTTGTAGCAATTTCCTACAAATTTGTTTTTGAATTTAGAAAGCTTGCGTGAGGAGCAATTCTCTTTTTCACAAAAGGAGGAGAAAGGCGTGCCAGGACAAGCATGACATGCAGCTTCACCAGAGGCCCTTCAACCCCAAAAAGGAAAAATGCGTACTACTAGGGGGCTCCTTGGGCTATTTTTAAGATGCATCAAAAATGATTAAGAAATCACAAATTCTGTCGATTCAATAAGCCTCGTTTTGGCCAAAATAATGATTAGTCTGTCCATCACAGAGGTCAGTTTAAAAAACATCATTGCAAAGATATTGCAAGACTGGGGTAAAGTATTTTACAGGGTCAAAGAGAGTATTATATTAGTACTGTGCTCTCAGCAGATTTGCGGCCAATGAAGTTCCTTTCATGCTGTGAGTGTTTATATTTTAGCCCTCATTCACGCCATCCATTGTTCTGCAGGCTCGAAATGCCTTGAACTCTGCCAAAACTGGCTGCCTGCTACAGCGAGGTGATACACTTCACAGTGTTCAAATTAATTGCCTTGACAAGGAGAGCTTGATGTTCTGCTCTCAGAATCTGAAAGGGTGAATATTGTGGGCTCTTTAAAAACAATGTGCAATTTGGCCAGGGAAACCAAGCAATGATGAAATATGTGCAGAGGAAGATTGAAAAACACGTGGAGGTATTGAAAGAACTATTCCCCTGAGTTACACTGAATGATGGTTATTTGAGCACAAATACACCCTAAATAAAAGAGTGTGGAGAGGCGACCATGCTGAATAGCACTAGTTTATATATATATATATATATATATATATATATATTCACATCTTTGAGTTGTAGTGTTTTTTAATGTGCCGTTTTCCGTCAAACTGTATGTGGATGTTTCCTAGAGACAATACAAGTACAAGAAATTTAATAGATCTAGCAAAAGTGGAATTCAAAATTTGAGCATGCCAGTAACTACTATATGTTCCAATCCAGGAAACATAGTAAACAGTAATCTACCTTTTAACTCTACGAGGGTCAACAGCAATAAAGATGTGAAGAAGAAAGAAAGCTCATGTGTGTGCTCTTACCGGGTTTGTAGGACATGCCTGGGGGGAAGAGGAAGCCCTGCTGGGCCGCGGCGGCTGCTGCCAGAGTGCGCTGGTCGTGTGGAAAAATGGGGATCATGAGCGGAGGCATGTGACCCTGGACCTGCTGAACAGAGAGAGAAAAAGATCACACAGGAGTCTAACTCAGCCTGACAGCAGCATTCATGTTTTGACCCCGCACACGCTCATCCGAATACCTGTGCTTGATACCCTTGTGCACTGGCACTTCAAAGAGGTGCCGGATAGTCGAGTTGGAGTGTTTTGCTTATTCATATTTTGAGAAGAAGGCCCAATTCATTGTGGTAACTTTGCTTTACTGTATAATATAATGCCACACAAGAGATATTCATGTGCAAGGTTATGCTGACATTTTATTACAAAGCCTAACTACAGTATAAGACGTTTGTAAGTGTGCAACTGCGATTGTTAGGAAAAATAGTTATGGACATACAGCGATAAAACAAAAGTGGACTACATCATTTTCCAAAGGTTATATTTAAATCTAGTACGGGAAAAGCAGATAAGATATAGATTTAAGCAAACGTCCCCATTTGATCTCCATTTAATCTAATTTCTGTCCGGAGGAAATGATAAAGACATCATATTTGTGACAGATATATTTCCCACATGGAAGCAGTTTTTAAGGCTGCAATTTTTCTTTGCTCAACACCAACAGGTGAGAATCTCTTCAACCGGTGTGTCACGCTGACAGGCTGACAGAAAACGCTGTGCGTTCTCACAGATATACAGCTCTTGTCTTATGTTCTTGGAAGGTCATTTATATCAATGATAAATTCCCAAGGGAGGCCAGTAATTTACAGCACCTGTTTTTAGCTGTGAAAAAGATGGAATGAGCCCAAAAGCTCGTGCATTTGCGATATTTCATTTCTAACGTCAACACCTGGCATCGCGTGTGGTGCCTTTCAAATGCTCTCGACCGTGTTCATCTTCATTCCTCCTTTATTGCAGAATACAGAGAACATTAACGGCGTGCATGCATAAGGACAACATTAGCTTCGCGAATGTGTGCGCGAGCGGATTATGTCCCCGAGAGAAAAGGCGAGTGAGAGTAAAAACAGACACGCAGAAATAGAGACAAAGAAAAGGGAGTCTGTGTGTATTTAGGGATCTGAGCGACTTCCCATCGAAGTTCGAAAACACATGTTTGTGAAATGTTGGCCGGGCTCAATCTTGCTGTCATTCCCCGCTTTCCGCCTGCGGGTGACAGGCTGCAGCGCTGCTACCGTGGGCCAGGGCAGATTTAATGCAGGCGGGTCGGCGCACCTCTTGGGAGCCCAAGCGGAGAACGGGTTAATAAAGGTCAGCCCCCCAAAATAAACACATTTTAGAATGTTTCTCCATTCATCGCTCTTTAAAATCAGCCTGCAATAAAAACGGTCTGGGCGCAATTACTGCTGCGGCATTGGGGCATGAAATCAACCTGCTCCGAGCAGTCGCTTTCTACTCCGCGTATCTCGCTGAGGTCTGCGCGATCACTGTTTTTACACCACATCGAGCTGGGTTCAGTAGGGCCTTTTCCCTAGGTGCCAAACAAGTGTTAAGGTCCACTTCATCCGTTTGGACTAAGTGAGTCCTTCTAAGCAAAAATAAATAGGAAAAATTCTGCACTTTTATGTTTAGGGAGTATTGCACTTTAAAAAGTGCATCTACAGTGTTAAGACTGCGCTGAAGTGAAAGTGCCGTATGTTTTTTTTTCACATACAAACGGTTTAAATGTGCTGAATGAGGGGGCTCTTTATCATGACCTCACACATGTGTTTGCTTGCATTTGAGGTGAATCAAAATTTAAGTGCTGGGGGAAAGGCAGGGGGTATTACATAGAAAAGATCAAAGATAAGCATGGTCTGTAATGTCACCAACTATGGTCTTCCTATCTCTATAATACATTTTATGGCAGTGTGCTTAGGAAAAAAAGATAATGCTCCGCCTGGATTTGACCATGTAAATTGGTCTCCTTCAGAGGGCCGTTAAGGTCAGTCACATACATAATTGCTATTAGCCTTATTCACATTACCCTTGCAAGACGAATCAGTCTAAAGCCACAGAATTACATACAACAGCTGCTTTTAAAGTGGAACCAAAGCACAACTGTTCCTTAACATGTCATTTTACAAAGTCCAGCTGCAGAAAGCAACGTACATTATTATGATAGAAACACATGGCCTTCTATTATGAAGCTATATTATGCCTTTTCATATTCAAATCTGACTGTAGCTCACCACATTTAAATCAACGCAGAATTAAACATCATTGGAAAAACAAACAAACTCACAGTAGCACATTTACCTCCTATTATAGAAATTCCTAACGCAAACACAGAGAGTGAAAGAAAACAGGAAGGTACGAACAGATAAATTGGCTGCAGTTTGAGAGCTTGTGATTCGCAGTAATGAGGCCTTTACATTAAAGTTTAATTTACACACGGCACATCTGTGAGTGGCAAATCAAATAAGCGTCCTTAAAGTGGGGACTAATAGTGAAGGTTAGCTTTCAAGCCTGTCAATTACTGTACACTGGCGGAGCTGAACAGACAATGCAGATAAAGATTTAAAGATGATCACTGGCAATTTGCTTTGACTGCTAATAGACAGAGAATGGAATTAAGTGCCTGCACTTAGACAGATGGATTTTGATAAATTGCATATCGCATATTGCATTGACGCTTGCTTATTATATCTGTCAGCCTCTCTGTCTCAGTATCTTTCAGTTACTGGATCTGTCCGTCTCTCTCCGTGTTCATACATATGCAAGTATGCCTTAGTGCAAAAATGTGCTTGCATTAATATAGGGGTGGACAGTGTGACCAAACAATAATATTACAAAAAATTTTAATAAAGCACAAATTAATTGTAAGTTAAGAAACAAACATGCAACCACACATCAGTTTAATTATATTTGGCAACCTCAAACAATTAAACTTTGCTTTGCAACAACAACAACATCCTTAATAATATGTTTGTCCTTATCAAGATTGCTGGGCACATTCAAAAGTCACATTACTCATGTGTTAAAGGAATCTGGTTCCCTCATTGCTGTGCAAATACGGTGCAAAAGTCTTAGGCCACCACCACCAGACTTTTTGTTTTAAACGTTTTAATGTCAATCCATATTTATTTTTCAATCTATTTATTAAAATACAAACAGAAAATACAGGAAATATATATATAAAAAAAACTAAACACATCTTGAGCGTTTTTAGAAGAATTAAGTAAAAAGACAAATTTCTTTAAAATTTGAAATTAGGACTTAATTTTATTTAGGTTTAAGAGATCCTGCAGTTTCCTGCTATTGCTCAAGTGGAAGGGGAGTTTACCCTAAAAATTTGACACATCAGTTTAAATTTTTATACAGTCTTTTACTATTTACACATTTCCTGTATTTTTTGGATGTATTCTAGACTGAGAAACGGTTATATATAGTGATGCACCGATGTATCGGCCGCCGATATTAATCGGCCGATTTTTGATGAATTTGAAACCATCGGCATATCGGCAATAGCACGAGAAAGGCCGATACCGATTGTTTATTAATTAACTGCATAAAGAAATCCATTATATGTAAAAAATGAGTTAATGTTGTTAATAAAATAAATGCTGAAAATCAAAAACCACCTTTGAAGGTTTTCATGCTGTCTTATTATATTTGTTTAAGCTTAATTTGTGCCTCTCTTATTATGTTGGTCAGTTGAATGTTAATCAGATCCAATCCATGTTCAGTAAAAATAATTTGATGCAGAAATAAACTAGCTAATAGACCAACTGTATAGTATTGTATACAAGTGTTTAATATCGCTATAGGCATTGGTATCGGCCAGAAGTTATCGGTTTAAATCGGTATCGGCCCAAAAAAAAAAATCCTAACGGTGCATCCCTAGTTATATATGATCATTATAACTAGGGATGCACCGAATCCAGATTTTTTGGGTTCGGCCGAATACCGAATCCACTGTTTAAGATTAGTCCGAAACCGAATACCGAATCCTACTCGCATCCTTATTCCAATAACAAAATAAAACACATTAATGAAGTAAACAATGTCCACAGCAGTCCATTTTTTCATATTATTTGATTTTAACTGTAAAGGCAACATTATGCCAGGATGATAAGTGGGAAAAACTATTTTGACAATTACCATAAGCCTATGCATAATGAAAGCGATGCGGTGTGATGCGCTAGTTTTTTACAGGTGCGTCCACGAAATGTGAACTGCCCCTATTGTGCGTAGCTCTGCGTAGCATGACGTGCACCTTGCAAAAATGTTAACAGTGCGTCAGTTCTACGCGGACCGCAAGCGCTGTGATTGGTCCACCAGAACCCCTCTCGTCAGGTAAAAAAAACTGCGACATAGGTATTTCCGTTTGCGACGGTGAAAACAAAGATGAGCCAAGTTGAGGAGTTATTTAACTCAAATTGCAGCAAAAGTCACTGTTTATTTACTTCCATCATTGCTGGTCTTCTCAAATCATATACAACAAGTTGCTGTTTCTTGTAGGTTAACTTGCCAAGCTTCTTCTTCACTGACGGTCGCGCTGCTACTGTGGTTACAGGCGTGGATCCTGTCGCTACGCCGAAGGACCTACGCACGACTATAACGAGCCCTTAAGGTTTACCGAAAAAAAATGCTTGTCTCCACGTCAGCACCCGATGTGTGTAATCAACGGTCGCATGAGGTCGACCAGCGTAGCGCAAACCTAGGGTTCGGTTCGGTGGAAAAAAAATCTACGATTCGGCCGAACGCTGTCAAAAAGCCTAGTATTCGGCCGAATCCGAATCCTGGATTTGGTGCATCCCTAATTATAACATTGCAAAAACAACTAATCTAATTCTGGCATGGTGGCTTAAGACTTTTGCACAGTACTGTATATCTAGCATGATTTATTCAGATCCACCATCGCATAATTCCGCAATTTACATGTGTGTGGCTGTGTGCATACATGTTTTGCGTGTATGTATGAACATACAGTATGTGTTAGTGTATCTTATATTTTGCATCCCTTTCTTCTGTTGCGGTGGCAGGCGGCCGGCTGCTTGCAGCATTAGTATTACCAGTCAGATCTTTAAGAGCGTGAAAGAATGAAGTGGAGCAGATGTGAGGAGGAAGGCTTGGGACTCTAGAAGCTCTGAACCTCATAAACTCAGCCCATTGTAGGCCTGGATCCTATCTGCCCTTTGTCTTATCGGATCCTTAGAACTAGTGGATGGGATAATGCCATTTCTCGCCATCTGCCCCAAAGCTTCATTAAAGATACATGAACGAGCCCCATCTTATGAGGAACAGGTGCTATTGTTTGTCCCCGAAGACCTGCCGTGGCGCGGATGTAACTCGCGGTACTTGAGAAAGAGCATCTGTAGCAATCAGTCAGGCTCTGTAGCTGGCAGCCTCTTTCTCTCTTCACACGACAGAGAGAGAGAGGGAGAGAATGAGAGAGAGAGGAAGAGGAAGAGAGGCCTCTTCACCTCCAGTGTCTCGCATATATCATTAGTTCACTGCAGTTGATGAAGTCTGTGGTGATACACCACAATCTGTCTCTCTGACAGAGATACACGCATCACCCATGTCTTCAATACTGTCAATACTGTTCCTTTACATAAGGAATTAATTTACCCTCCGTTAAAGACACAGGCAAGCTTTTTGGGAACTGTGGCCTGTCAAATGTTCATAATTTTAAGTAGTGCAACTGAGTTCAAACCAGTTTTATTTACACTGTATTGTACAGCCGGAGAACGTTGCAGGGAAATCTATTGAAAACAGCTCAGCTAATTTCAAGCTACTGAACAATGTTAAGTTATTAGTTTACTTAACGCAGGCTAGTCAGCAGAGGGCTGTTTAAAGACGCTGCATCACTTGTGTTGCAGGTTCAATGACCGAAATAAAAGGAGGGGGGGAAACCCCCGAAGTAAATAGGGAGCTATAGATTAATCAATGTTGTTAGTAGAAATGTTGACATCAGCACTCAGCTTCAGTAATGGTTTACAGCAGCAACTAATCCTAGGGTCAGACAGCCCACCATACTTGATGAGAACGTACACTGTTCATAGATTACTGTTAGAATGAGCTCGTGTGAGATTTTTGATCCAGCAGGTGTGCGCGAATGTATAGCCAGTAATATATGTATGCCTTCCTGTGGATGCAAATGTGTATTTGCTGACATATCCTGACCCTGTCGCATAAGCACATGGAAAATGGAGACGTACAAGTCATTACTGTGCTCAATAGGGCCGCTGTCAGCACCCATGCTCCTCGCTGTCTTTTAAAGGGCCCCGCCGGCTCTGGAGACATGCCCCCCCCACCTGTTTCCAACTCCCCTTGACATGAAAATAGAGATTGATCTTCAAGAAGCATCACTCTGGGATTCTTTCTCTTTTTAAAAAGAAGAGAGGGGGAGTTGTTTTAACATGTCCAAAATGCCTTTCAATGTTGACAAGATAAGATGGATGGGGAGGGGTTGGTTAACTTCTCTTCTTTTTGAGTTTTGGAGGAAGCCGGAGCGACCAAATCCTCCCCAGGTTAGGCATTAAAAGCCAACCGACCCTTTTGAAGGAGTGCCATCAACAAGCAGAAGGTTAAGCCTTACAACCTTCCGTGCTTGTGGGGTATTTTTGTCAAAATTTCCCATAAATGAACGATTTTAGCATGAGTGGAAACAGATTTAACTATTACTGTAAGTAAAGCTACGTCACATGGTTTTGCCTTCACTCGACTCAGTGCCAGTGCCAAAATGACTGTGAAAGAAAATCACCTTAGGGGATCCATTACAAGGGGATTCTAGAGGATCTGGCAACCAAGCTCAATCCACACCGTGAGCCCCGACGGTGCGAACTTCACACCCGCTACTTTGTGAACCAGTAAAGAGTGAGTGCAGGGAGAGCGAGAGAGAGCTCTTTGCTGAATGAAACCACTTCTGCGTTTAGGAGTCTGCACATTATTCCGTTCTGAAGAGGTCAATATTTTAAACAATCCCATGGATCCCAAAGTACACATTACTCCCACGTCACAGGTCATTTATCAGTAAACCGCACTCCTCCGGCGCACGGCGGCTGCAGCTTTGAGCTCTAATCCCACATGCGCACACACACACACATGCACATAAACCCATGCTCGTGGGCCCTTATCAAAGCACTAGATATTCTGCTCGGGCGCGCTTTAGACGCTGATGACAATCGGGCCGTGTGGATCGATAGGGCTGAGTCGGACTTTGATCCCCGTGCTTTCTGTCAGCACGGGGCCGGAATTAAGGCCGGGTCTCCACCTCGGTGCCACAGACTAAATGCATTGTTCTCCTCTCTCTGCACTGTTAGTGAGAAGTTCTCCAGAAGTCCCTCATCAGCCACACAGATACAGGCCAGGAATAAAGGGGCTTTGTGTGGCCGTGGCTTTGACCTGGACCAGCCCGCCCCTTGCAATTCACTCGCCCACAGACTCAAAGGCTTATCGGTCGATGAGCCGCGTGTTTTCTTTCTTTCTTTATTTCATTCTTTCTTTTTTGAGGGACAGGTAAAAGATTAACTTCTTGATACCGAAAGGCGACAATTGGACTGGCAAACAGTGCGTTTGCGTATATTTGGATGTATGTTACGCAACGGGCCCCGTTGACAAAAGACCCTGGTCTGACAGGGAATAAATGCATTCTGTGTGTGTCAAACAGGGCAAGGTGCACCGAAACCAGACACTGCCCCATGCTCAACCCGTCTGCAGGAATAACCAATAGATGACTTCTTGTTCCGCTAATTCCTTACACAGTAAAACAAGCCCTCTTGGAAAAGAGCCATTCTAATATGTCTATATTAAGTCTGGGGCTGTTAAAAGCAGAACACCCCCTTCCCCCATCCTCCTTTCCTCTGTAGCTTTACCTAAAGTCCACCCGAGAGCTCTGGGCCAAAAACAAAAATGGCCAACACACGCAATCTGATTCTGATCTCCAGATGTCAGATTCCGAATTGGCTTTTTATTAATAGCTCCAAGTAAATAATACAAATAATACACTCCCAGGCTTTTATTTGGTTGATATACCTGTACTTTTTTAATCAAAACAATTTGCCGATCGTAATTTAGGAGTGATCAAATGAGCGTGGTTAATATTAAGAGGAGAGAATCTTGCCTCATGCTGGGATGCTAAAATTAGTAAATTAGTTCAGTACAAAGATGTCGGGGGGAGGTTATTCCCCCAAGACAACAGGCAAAATGTGATCAGTGTGTGTTCAACAGAAATGTGTTCTTAAGGCAAAGTCTTGTTGAGCCTCTAAGAACCTAAAATGTAATTTAAGTCTGTAAATATTTCAAGCAATTAGGGTTGTATTGCATATAAAATATCAAAGACAAGCCTAAGGCTTAGTAGTCTTTGGAGCTCAGCAATGCTCTGTACCGTACTGCACAAATATATTTTGTCCATCTCTCTCTTTCCCTCTCTCTCTCTCTATTTTCTCTCTCTCCTTGTTTAGAGAGAGAGAGAGAGAGAGAGAGAGAATATGAGGGAGTGAGTGACAGAAAGACAGAGCAGAAAAACAAAATATTTCTGACAGGGGTGGGTCATAAAACGAAAAGGTTTGTAGTAAGCTGGCTAAACCAGAGGGGACGGGCTTAAGCATTGGGTAATGAGGGGAGAAAAAGACAGACATAAACAAACCCACAAATGAGTCTGAGGCCAACATCATTATCCCATATATACATCTCACATGAAAACCAGCACAACACACAATACATGTGCACAGCAGTCCAACAGGAAACTAAGGGAAATTTCCCCATGTGACATTCATGTCTGTATATAATCTGTTTGTTTAAGTTTTGATATTATTTACACTTTGGTTACTTAGACTGAAGTATTTAAAGATGGTTTTATTTTGGTCTTACCTTAAAAATGATACAATTTAAGATGCAATTAGTCAGCATTATATTAAAAATAAATAATTAAAATGTTATTATAAACTATATCCAATGAGATATAAGCAACATATTTGCAAGTGTGCAGAGAAAACACTGTATTAAACAAATAGGGGTGCGCGGGGCAAAAACTAACGCGGGATTAGTTGTAACACTGACTGTTTACATTGTTGCACAAGGTGGAGCGTTTTGGTTTTCCGGTACTTTTTTCACGGTGCCAAAAGACGATCTCACGCAAATTATTGGAAATGTTATTGGAAATGAGAGTTATTGATGAGTGTTTTGGTGTCAAATAAATTTTTTTATCAGATGTTTTTTTCGGTTTCTGAGTTGGGTCTGTAAGATACCAAATCCAATGTTATGTCATATTAATCAGTGTCTTGTTGATTAAAACATAGCATCGTTTTACAATATGTCTGCAGCTCTTAGCAACTTTTTGGGTGGGCTTGAAAATATTTTGACCCAGCGGGGTTAATAGTAACGCTGTGTTTCAACTAACCCCTCAGCACTTACGATATGAAAACAGCTAACGTTAGCATCATTCTTGTTGTTGATTTAAATATGCTACACATGAATGATTGCTGGCTGCCAACAAAATAAATCTGTCTTATCAAAAATCGGGTGTCAAATTTATTTTTGTTCATATTTTAATATTAATTGAATAAGGTCACGTCAAAGATTGAAATCATAATGAAATAAATGACTAAAATCAGCCTTTGATGCTCATTATCTCAGAATTTGAAACTGTAGTATGGTTAATACAGACTGGGTCAAATATAAAAAAAATGTTTTGTCACATATTTAGACACTTTCTAAATAATTGAACTATTGTTAGAAAAGGGCTGGATGAATGAATACAGTGTGGATACATGTCTATTATAGACAGATATATAAACAATATTCACTTCAAGTATATAGACAAAATAGAATTGAAATATTTGCCTGCAAACTTAATTTTTAGCAAGTGTTACAACTAACCCCCTATCTGTTACAATTAACCCCACCTATGGGGTAAGTTGTAACGTTTGCACTTCTGTCACGTTTGGTGTAATTGTCCAAGAATGGTAAGTACTAGAAACAAACTTCAAATGTTCATTTGTAGCAGAGATGTGTGTGTTGCTTGTGTAAAAATCTGATGAATCAAACTCAAATATGTATTGAATGATTGAGCCAAAACCAAAAAGCGTTAGGATGTGCTCCGCTCTCCCATGGATTTGCTTTGAAAAAAACAAAACAAAAAACTCAATCAGCAGTATAATAGCAGATGTATCACTCTTCTAATGCTCAAGAGTCAGACCACCCATCAACCAAAAAATGTCATTGTCTAATATGAGCCCACAGAGATGAGCATTTCCCCTTCTTCCTGTCATCTGTGTGTAGACTAAGCCACTGTCTTCACTTTAGCCTTCAAGCAGCTGGGCCGGGAGAACAACAGAGAGCACTCTGTTGTCCAGCAGAAAGCTGACATTGTTACAGCCGGGACTTTATTGCAGGCACATGAGAGTGTTGAGAGTTTTAAACACGATCAAATGTCATGTGCACACCCAGTAATGGTGAAGAATAATTATAAAGAGAGAGAGAGAGAAAGACAACAACAATTCAGTGCCTATGAAAAAAAGAGGAAAGACAAAACGGCCCATTCATTGTATTCCGCAGGGAATGCTCGGACTCTCCTCCGCCCCGTCCGAAAAACAAAGCAGTCCTTTTTTTGTGCTGCGACTCGCAGGGCTGAATGCTTTGCTTTGCCACCCTGGCCCTAAGAAAACACGGGCCCCCTTTCTAAACTGCTGGCTGGCCGCACACAGTAGAGGCTATTAATGCTTTGGCTTCTTCCCTCCCGTGTGCGTGCCCACTGCAGAGGCTGAGCGCCGTGTTAAAAAGCCAATGCAAAGACAAAACAGTTTGCTCAACATTAACAGGGAAAACACTGGGCCAGGCAGGAGGGGAGAGGAAACTAAGTCAACATCACACTGGAGGATGTGTTCTCCGGCGACTGATATTTTTCCCCTCGCAGGGCCCGGGCACAATGGAAGCTAAGTATAGGTCCGACGGTTTCATCTGGGAGGGCTTGCGGAGAGGCAGCGAGTGACAGGTGCTTTCTGATGAGATTCAGGGGCTGATGTCAAACAGACAGCACCCGCTTTATGCCACGTTAACCGGGGGCAGACCCGAACAATGTCCTACAGATCGGTGTTTCCGAACCTGTTTTGTTTAATCAGCATAGTGAAGCTTTATGAAACCAAGCTAATTATGTGCTGATATTATAAAGACCCCCTCACCAGTTCTTGGGGATTATCAGACTTTTTCGAGATATAAAGAATGTATTTACTCTACGAATTTAATACAATTAGGTTGCAATTTCTGTATTTTGCTGGTTTAGCAAAATAAATGTAAAAAATTTGGATGTGAATCACTGCAAGAGTTTGCTCCTATCTCGCTGCAATCTGTCATGACGATGCTTGTGATCTGGGAGCAATGGCTCCCAAAATGACTTTGATTCGGCTTTAACGCACCACAATGCATGATACTGGTGTATCTAATAAATACAAGCCAAATTTAAATGTAAAATTACACTTAAGACATTTTCCCGTCTGCTGTCTGACAACATTACAAAAATTGTACGGTTTCCCTATTATTGCATGTCCTCTTGAGCAGTCAGTCGACTTCAATGCACACATGTTACTACACAACTACAGTATTTCATGGTATTTTACTCTCTCGGCATATGCAGGACCCAAAGACAACACTTAACCCTTATGGGTTGTTGAGGCCATTTTTTTTTCTTAATTTGGCCACAGCTTTCTCTGTGTTTCAACAAATGGAATCATTTTTGGTGACAAATTTTATATTGACACATATTTTAAGAAAATGTTTTGAAATTTTTCAAAAATTCAACAAAATACTGTGGGCAAATATACTACCCTTCGGGTTGTTTGTGTACAAAAAAGCCACTAAATTAAATCTCTAGACAAGTGTATCAGATTAATATTTTTTCCCCATTTTTTTCATAAATCTGTTAACACCCTCATTACTGATCAAAACTACCAATTGTTTACAAAATGACACATACATGCACACACACTTTCTCTCTCTCTCTCTCTCTCTCTCTCTCTCTCTCTCTCTCTCTCTCTCTCTCTCTCTCTCATATGCTGTTATACTCCATATAACTCAATGTAAAGGCCAGAAATTAAGCTCTGTTTTTTGCATAGGCCTACTAAAGGGTTAATGGTGACACATGGTGATCAACAGATAAAAATGACAAGTTTTACCTCTTAACAAAAGTAAAAACCACCAACGATCAAGAATGCATGATTATATGGTGTCATGGCTTTGCAATAAAAATGGAAGTCAATGGGGCAAAAACAGTAAATGAGGTAGAAAAAAATAAAAACTGATGCTGCACAAAAACTAAAAATACATCAAAGCCAATGTTTTTATCAATCTTTGGCATGCCCAAGACTGTGAAAAAGATTTTTAAAAATCCAGTCCACAATCATCTTTTATATTCAAAATCGGTCAATTTGTGTGTGTTTTTTCCCCAAATCAGTGATACCACTAATGAACTTGTCAATTAAAGAGTTAAAATCATGGAAATTTTGTAAACATTTGGTAGTTTTGATCAGTGAGGTTGATTACCAGATTTATAGATACATTTTTTCAGGCATTTAATTTAGTGCCATTTTTTGTATACAAAAAAAAGGGTAGTAAATTGGAACTGCCAATATGTAACTTTGAAGTACTAATATGCACTTTTTGGGTACAAAGGGGTACCTTTTTGAAAGGGTACTGTTCCAGTGACAACTTTTGTACCTTTATTTCTGAGAGTGAACAGGGGTTAACAGATGCAAAAATGAAGTCAATGCTGCCTGCCTTCGGTCTCGAAAAATTATGACTAGGAAGTCAGACTCTTTTTAGATCTAAAGTTTTAAATAAAGGTACTGATATTGTTCCAATAAAGACACTGTTAGACATAGCTGTGGAAATCCCCATCGTCCCAGACAATCTTTGTTTATGTACTTATTATCAGAATCTATTTGATGTGGCAATGACTATTCTACTTTCATCTATCCATTAGCTTAATATCAAAAGCATCATGTCCCGACGATGGGGATGTAACTATTAGGCCCGTTTTTATGCGTCGTTAAGTTTTACGAAAGCTTTATTGTTCGAACCGCACACGACTTTATTTAACGTCAGCATTTCTCCTGCGTCGTGACAAGAAGTCACATTTCATAACTAATTAAATTGATCCCCCACAATCCCCCCGCCATCCAACCAAGCGCACTAAATGGAATTATTTGTATCCAAGTGTCAATATATTAAATCAAAGGGGGCTAATGAGTCAGGTCACCGCTTTCTTTTATCTCCGCTCTCCCGTGTTGGGCTCTTCATCAGCTAACGGTCGAGGCTAAATGGAGTATGAGCGCGTTTCAGGGTCCGTCGCTCTGGGCACAAGCCAAGAGGATTTGATGAGACCGTTACGGCTGGTAGAGGAGAAACTATAGCACACGGCACACCGTAAAGAGAAGGACATGAGCGCTCGGAAAGGCGCGCGTAGACGCGGATGTACTGTAAACACACACCCGCACACCCGCTCGCCCGCGCTCATTTCCTTCCTTATTACAATCTATTTGCCTGGCAGACAATGCTAATTGGCAACACATTCTTTTTTAGCATAGCTTGTTTTCAACGCTGCCTCTGCATAAATGAGACTTTAGCATGAGAGATCATAAGGGTGCTGGGAGACAACCAAACCATCTAACAAGAGGCAAATTAGTAGCATTATCTTTGTTCAATTAGACACCCCTATATTTATCTAAAACCCAAGCAGAATTATTCACCATTATACGGCGCCTGGTGCATTTGAGGGAGCTTAATGAAATATTGGATTTAATTGTTGTTCATTGAATTAAAAAGCCAAACCAAATGGCTCTGGGCTAAAGACAAAGCTATGGTAATTACTGGAGCTTCATGTGCAGTGTGTTAAATAAAGGCCATTGTAAGGAAATTATACAATACAGTAACTGGATTACAATTCCGAACCCTGGGGAAATAAATATTTTAACAGGACCTTAGTAAAAAATATGATTTTAAAAGAAATAAATTACATTAACACTAGCTCATGTGTTAGGTATAAACACATCTGAAACCAAAAGCGAGACTGTATCTCTTCTTTCTTCGATAAAAGACACACAGTAAGAGATCCACAAAGTGTTGTGTGTTTAATTACGAAGCTCTTCTTCGTCTATGTAGACAGACAGTGACTCTTTTTGTTCAACTTCCCCTGTGAATTCTGTCACCGCTCTGCAAAATAGTCAGAGGAGCGACCTGAGCACCATTATGCAACTTCTCAGAACAGGCTGCTATTATTTCTCCAATCCTCTCTGTGAGCTTTGAAATACCAAAGCGGCTCCTCAACCCGTGTGCATTCACATCACATCAATAACCTTGCAAAGATTACAAACCGAGCTTCTGAACTGACATCACGCTTACATTCAATAACTGCATCCAACCTTTTGCACTCATAAATATAGGATCATCTCACGAATAAACGAGTTTGACACCAGCAACAAAGATCGCGTGTTTGCGAGTCATGCGCGGAGAAGGACTGGCTCTGATTAACCCTTTAGCCCGGCCTCTTCTCCTACTGATAAACACGTCTACGAGGGCACGCTCGCAGTGGCCTGGGGAAATGGTACACATATGAGAGAGATCAGTCACAGAGAGACTCACAGACGTCTGTCTATCAGTCTACAGGAACAAAGGAATATCCCGAAGGCCCACTTTTCCACCTTCTGATTGGCTTCGGAGACTTTTAACAATACACACGCGAACACGCACATTGTGTCTGTCATCTGCACAGGTTGTCTTTAGTCTGTCTGGCTTTAGTGTGGCGGTGGTTTGCCGTGTATAATTAAAACGATTCTTTAATCTGGTGACTGTATGCAGCTATTATAAGTTAACCCTTAGAGGCTTCCCACTGCTCCCCCACACCATTTAAAACCACATGTGAGGAAACCTTTACTGCTTTGAAGTGAATGTTGACAAGAGTTTTTGTTTCAGCTGTAATGGTACCACTTCTCCTTCGACTACTGTGCTAAAATGCAGCTTCTTTACAGAAACACAAAATAAACGAATGAAAAGAATGCGTTAATGCAGTTGAAAAAAAAAAGATCGACTGTAACAGAATGTACGAATGTTAAAGGAATGTGTATACAAGAAATGTCTGTAAGAAGCGCCACATAACTGTAATGCAGAATTGCTTTTTGTTGAACTATTGAAGGCATAAAACATGCATAACCTATACTTCTGGCTTAACTACCCTTCTGAAAACTGACTGTGGTTTTATTACAGTAAAACTTTACGTTCTTAAAAAAATAAAGTGCTACAACAGCACAATGATTGCTTTTGAGAGATTTATTTAGACAAATTTTCTAAAAAAAAAAAATCTGACATTTTTATATTAAATTAATATAAATATTATAATATATAACTTATAAAGAAGCTTTTGTGAAAAATAAATTTTAAAGGTTCTTTATGGAACCATACAGCTTTAAATAAAGAGTTTGGTTCCAAAACGCAATAAACCCCATTAAAAAAAAAGTTACCGTCAAAGTTAGTATTGTATCAGGTCAGTATTATATATATATATATATATATATATTACTTAAAAGTACTTAAAAAGTTCTTAATTTTACATAAAATCCGATATCTGAATTGTTATTCTGTCATCTTTTCTCCTTTTTTTCCAAAACACGATAAACGCCGGTCCGCTTTCTCTGCAGAATGCCATAAATCCGCTCAACCAATCACTGCGCACCATTCCATGCATTGTAAACAATAATGGCGGTGCTTTGAATACACACAGAATCCAAGTTTTCCTCATCTACTTTGTACTTTGTGATCAACAAAAAAACAAACAAAAACAAAATAGTTGTTTTGATAGCATTGATAAACCTCTGGTGTTTTTTTGTGACGGGGAAGAAACGTAAGGCATCAAAATCGAATAATTTACGTGAGAGGCACTCGGGCGAAGGAAAAATCCTGGCTGTTGCTTGTTCTCACACGACAACGTCAAGCTTCTGTCATGCTAACACATTGACCCAAGGGGATCTTATGAAAAACTTTACATTATTTCAAGCAACAAATCAAGCAGGACCAAAACATTTTACAGCTGATCGCTGCCAAAAAAGTTCAGCGACGACATCCCAAGGATGAAGCAATGGCAGTGTTCTTAATATGACAAAGTAAATGTTTTGTTTAATGCCGTGTTTATTTTTTTTATCAGTGTATACCACTAGTCAACTAAATGAATATAACATGTCAAAGATGAATGCACATTTATAAATTGATTCAATAGATTTATAGTACAAAACTTGTCGTGGATTTATTGCATTTTGCGGAAAAAATTATTCGTTTTTATAATAAATCTTTGAAAATCAAATTATGGATTTGAATTTTTTATGTTTTTATAACCTAAAGATGCTATGTGAAAGTTTGTAACAGAAAATAGAGGTTTTCATCTTGTCACTTTCTTGGTATAGAAAACACATTTTTACCCAAATTAGTCAAAATGGAGTTATTGCGTTTTAGAACCAAACTCTTCAAATGACTCTTATTTTTTAGAGAGAGTAACCATGGTTGCTTGATGTATTAATTATTTAATAATTAAAATAAGTCAAGGTTAAACTATGGTTACTGTAGAAAACCATGGTTACTTTGATTTAACTATATGCTTTTCGTTATATTTGTGTTGTAAAATAATGGGCAATTTTTGTAAGGGTAATAATGCTTTGATCTAACAAATACTTAAATACTCAAATGAACAGATTTGACTTCATTTAAATATATACACAAATTTCCAAGAATCCCCGCAATCTGTGCAGATACAGTAAAGGAAAATGCACGCTGATGCTGTGCATCTCTAGGAATGAGAGAAGTGGCTGGTCGAGCGAGTGGGAAGTGGTGCTTGCCAGAAGAGGGTGAGAGGCGAAGAGCAAGCGATCTGTGTGATCCAGCCGGTGCTGGCAGGAGAAACAGGAGAGAGAGAGTGTGTGTGTGGTGGGGGGGTCGAGTGAGAGGAAGGTGGAGGGGGGACAGCGGAAGACAGCCACGTGGAGGTTTCTCTCAGTAGAGCAGCAAGAGGAAACGAAGTCCTGGGGTTAGATAAGTAGAACCAGGCCTCACAATGACAGAGTGTTTGAACCGGCGGTCTGCTTTAAAACACAGGAAGCGACGGTCGGCACAACAATGACCCTGCACTGACAAACAGCATCTCTGTCCGTTGACAAACAGAGCTCAGTGTGTCTATCTCTCTCTCTCTCCCTTTTTCTCAAGCGTGTGTTGGGAGAATGAGACCGGAGCTAATAAGCTCTTGTTTGCTTTGATATGAGCCAGTATATGAACGTCATAATGGAATTCTCACAGAGAAAGTGCTGTTTAATCTCAACGGGTATTTTTCCTCAAACACGTGTTGCCTTGCCTTGCTCTTCAGTATCTAAAGTTCAGGCTGACCTTTGAGGGAATCATTCTTCTCTTGATGCTTGTGTATGTGTGTGTATACAATAAGATGAGCCTGCCTCCACCTGTGTGTTCTCTTCCCTGCGTCACCTCAGATCACACCGTACCAGCCCCAGCGTGCAGGAATGCCTGGCAGCGAGCCAAAACTGTGCTAGAGATGCACGTCAACCCCAGCCTAGATCATCCCAAAGTCCAGCCTGGAATTTTATAGCTGCCATCACGAAATAGAGCTTAGAGGAAAACAATACGACCCAATGCACACAAACACATGTACGAACCTTTGAAGTTTCAACTGTGCACGGCGGCCATAATCTTAAGTATTAAGTGCGTGACAGAGGATAATGAACAGTTTCAATCTTACGTCACATATTCTATGTTGACGGGTCTACACGGCTCACTGGAATGCTTGATTCTGATTGGCCAGTCGCGATATTTACAGGCTTGTTATTACCTGATAACAACCACTCAAAACCAATAACACACCGTTACCAGGATGCAGAAAATCTTTTTGACATTACACAAAATTAAATATAAATGTGAAGAGTTTGGTTCCAAAACCAGATAACTCCGTTTTTACATTTTTTTCAAAACATATTTATTATTATGTTGTCATGTTTTTATTGTGTGTTATTGTGCTACTTAGCTGTTATTTTTGTTATGAAGGCTTAAATAAAAAACAACTGCAGATTGATTGATATTTATTGGAATGCACAATCAAAAAAACTAAATTTTGGAGAAAAAAACGCAGTTATCTGGTATTGGAACCAAACTCTTTATATGTCTTTGAATAACATTTATACCATGGGTCTGTTGCTGAATGCTTGATTCTGATTGGTTGAGAAATGTTTCATGGGAGTTGATTATTTTTCTGTTAACTGCACCCCTAAATTTTCAACCAGAGCGATGTTTGTGGTAACTGTGGTATAAGAGGAATAATTGACTCCGGTCCTTTGAATTATTCGAAAACGGCACTTCGCTTTGCATTACCACTTAGGTGTGCATTATTTTCTTATAATTCAACGGCCTGTTATCAATTATTCCTTACATATGATATTGTATTTACAAATTATCAAACCAAATAGTGTGTTCATGATATATGAACTTCTTGTCTCATCTTAAAACTGGAAGTAAACGGGTTTACATTTTATTCCTTAAAAATTAGCTAATAAAATATTTCAAATCAATATTTAATGTTCCTTACCTTACTTATGAGGTTAATAGCCATGTAATAAGCTGGATAATATAGAGGCAGTTAATTGTTATCGCGAAATAAGCCCCGTACACACCAAACGTGGGACATCGCGTTGCTCGCTCTAGATTACTCGCGGGATTGAATTTTTTCCCTCTAGTTGAATATTTTCAACTTGGGCGAGAACTCATTTGAGGTGAATAATGCATGCTTTCGCGGCAAACGCGCCGCCCGCGTCATTCGCATCGCCCCACGCAAGGACGCGTCTGATCGCGTCTTTGCATTGAATAAGTATGTAATCTACTCGCGCAAATCATTGAACTCGCATCTGGTGTGAACCCACAGTTACATATCAAATAATAGAATTTTATAAATCATAAAGTGATATTTTGTTAAAGCTACAGTATAAAAATTAATGTAAACATCACAATATGAGACACTATTGAGCTCTAATTTTATTTTATTCTTTCTAGAAGAAGCAACAGAAGTGAGTCTTCTTAAAGAAAGCATATAGGAAGTCCACTTCAGCTCAATATCCAAAAACACAGCTGAATTTACAGCAATGGGCAAATAAAACAGTAAGTAGAGCTGTCAAAGAGACTGGCTTTATGTAAACAGGTCAGCGGAACCCGGATCACTCCGCTTGATTAATACCGATTCCAAAGAGCTAAGAACAACACGGTTTTGCTTTTTGGCATTCCCGTCGAAGGCAGTGGCTTTTACATGGTCTTATTTGTACGGCTTTTCTTGTCTTACATAAGTAACACATTTTCTCCTGCAAATCAAGATTTACTTCGACATTTGTTTTTAATTGTTCCTAAGC
The DNA here is from genome assembly GCF_030506205.2 of Paramisgurnus dabryanus. NCBI lineage: Eukaryota > Metazoa > Chordata > Actinopteri > Cypriniformes > Cobitidae > Paramisgurnus > Paramisgurnus dabryanus. The sequence goes on along the minus strand of NC_133338.1, from coordinate 26,408,491 downwards.
CTTTCCTTCAATCTCCTTCTGATGGCGCTTTTAAGTTTGAGCTTGAATCGCAGAACAGTAATCCGGTCCACGGACGGAATTAGTTGCCATATGAAATTTCTCAACAAGAGGCTTTGGCTAAAGAAATAAAACAGAAATACCTTGAGCTTAAAGTTCTGATAAGCCTCCTAATGCTCTAATCTAAGCATCTGCTATCTTTAAAACAAGTGACATTGTAATTCCCAAAAAGACAAAAACTCAATCTCTTCTTGTCTCGGAGCTCTTTGTATAAAATGTGAAAGGATCCAGACACTGAAGTGCAATTTAAAAGGGTGCGTTTGATATGGGCAACGCAGTTTTAACTCTCTCTGAATTGGTTTTCCAATAGCGGCACAGTACTGAGTTACATCTGCACCCTATTCATTTCAGCTCAGTGACGTGATCAGTTACATCATCAATAAAGGTCTAAAACTTCCCAACCCGTGCGTGCCAAAACAGTAGCGCTTTGATGGGAAGGCCGTCTCTTTATACCTCGCGCACACGCTCTGCCCAAACAGCAGGGAAACCCAATCCTCGCATGCTGTTTTACCACTCAACTTTTACGTCTGCTACATGAAGGCTGAAGAGCTTGTTTGGAGTACTAATTAACTCAAAGCTGTTGTATATTAAGAGCCCTGGGCATTTTTGTAGAGTCGGCTCTAATGAAAACAAGAGAGCCGGTGAACTGCATTAGCGGCCTCCTCCTCTCGCTTTCCATCACATCTCGCTCTTGTTTTCCGACTTTCCCATCTTTACGGCCATCCGTGGCCTCTGGAGACGGAAGTTAAAATTGGTCACACAGGGAGGCAGTGGTAATGATAGGAGGAAACAAAGTCAGGGAAGATAAAAAGCACGATAAGATAGTGCAAGTCCAACTTTCTTGGCGTTTCTGTTTCTGTGTATAAACACGATTACGGTAACAGCCATTAACAGCAACAGATGGTGATGCTCTCTTTTGTTTTAATCGTGGACAGGCCTTTCGTTTAGGAAAGCAGATAAGGGATGCAGTGGTTGGGAAGCTACTGTAGGCTTTGATGAAGTAGTTAGTTGTGAGCTACTAACAAAAATGACAGCATTAAACTTAAAAAAACAGCTAGTTTTAAATATGTTTCACTATAAAACCTAAAAAGTTGTAAACAGACTTTGGGGCTAACAGCACTATTGATTGTGTTCAATCACAAACATCTTTCTTTATTAGGCTTTGCGGTTCCATAAAGAAGCTTTAAGATCCAGTTGCTTCTGACTAAATAAAGATAAAAAAGGTTTCTTTTCTAAATCTTGGACTAAAAGGTTCTTTGGGAAACCAAAAAAATTGATATTTTATGGCACTGTGCTGAAGAACCCACCTTTATTTTCAAATTAAAAAGTGCCAAGAGTGCCAAGAGATTACTTGGGAATATGTAAACCTTAAAGCCTCTTAAGATAATTCAACAGTTCTTATGAACTCTTTCTGCTACTGACTAAACACACCGTAAGCGCGTTGAAGCCGGGGTAAGGATGGCAGTAGTAGCACAGTGGCTCCTCAACTGCAACCCTTAACAGATTGGGCCTTTCTTATGAGACTTGAAAGAGGTTTTACTGTCGAGCTATAAATCTGTTATGCTTCAGGCTCGGCAAATAAGACAGTGGTTTGTTTTTACCTGACACATCTGAGGGGGAACGAAAGGCTGATGGTTAACCTCACAATGATAGGCATAGCGTTTCTCTACCCGTGAGAAGAAAACCATCGGGGATTGTTTTCCGAGGGCCTCAAGCACGAGGGCTTCGCAAGTCAAACTCAGAGGAAGATAAGAGACATGAATTAGAGAGTGAAAAGTGAAGACTGAGAGGTAAAGAACGAGTGTATAAAAGCAGATGAGAAATGTCAGCTGACATAATGGTGTATTGGGTGGGAATCCGAGAGAGAATGGAGGAGTGGGGAGAGTTGTACCTGTCTCCAAAAAAATAAAATATATAAAAGGAGGGAAGGAGAGTATCTCCTGGCACGAGCTGCTTGCCGTGCCCTTGGCTTTCATGTGTGTGTGCTGTGTAAAAACCTTGACCACTGCCACTGACCAGCTTGTGTATGTCTGTGTGTCAGGCTGGGTGGTCTACTAACCTTGCTTGATAGAGCACCACATACTACACACACCAACCACCCTCCCAAATACTTTATCTTTCTTTCTTTCTTGTTTTCTTGCTTATTTCTAAACAAAGGCAGACTCAATCTTCTACTGCATCTTTCCGGCCAGTTCCCCCAGCTTTCTGTCACATTATTTATGGCGCCCTTGTATATTTCTCTTTATTTTCCTGGATATGAATTCTCCTTCCTTCTCTATTTACACTTTTTCATTTCACATAATTGCTTGATGGGGGAAAAAGCGCAATCCACTTTGTGGCGAGAAATTGGATTTGGGTGACCACCGTGTGTACTTTGTAACTAATCCAATTAAATTATTTTTAGGCAAACTTTCAATGAGCTGATTCTTTAAACACACTTATAAACACAGACCTTCAAAAGATCGCTCAAGCTGACTTAAAGTAAGCAGCAAATATTTGTAAAAGGCACGGTTCATGTAATTTATGTGTCAACATGCTGCATTTACTGAATCCTCAGTCTGCATTTAAGCAAATTAACGCAAAGTGATTTTTTTCACCAATATCGGACAATGAGAACCAGGAATAACGGCAGCGCCTGCTGCCACGTCACCATGCCGGGACGGTGTAATTTTAAAGGCATTTATCACCAGCTTTCATGTCTCAAACCCTTTGGGCACTTCTCCACAATACTGCAAACAGGCAAAACTTGATGTCTTTCATTTCTGTTCCTTTTCTTCATTAATTAGGGAGTGATAATTATTCTTCCCATCTACGGCATCTTATCATTGGCCAATTATCCTGACTGGTGACAGTTGTAATAACAAAATAACGCAGAAAGAGAAGACGTCGGGCACTGACCTGGATCTGCTGCTGGAGAAGATTGATTTTGTGCTGTTGCTGCAGAAGTTGCTGCTGTTGTCTTGCGATCTGACAAAGCAAAAGCATTTGAGATATGTTACGAAATGTATCAAATGCACACATAGCTGTTGTGTGTGAGAGCCACGACTGGATTTATTATAACACGTATTTATACAGGCAGATAATATATGCAATCAGAGCTCGTGGGTAAGATCTCTCGTCCACCAATTGACCCTAATGACTGTAATCAGTGAACAGCTAATGTCAGAGCGAGTGTATTACGCACAGCTTCAGGCCTGGCTGGGTAATCGGCAGAAAGGTGAAAGACTGGCATGTTTATGCAACCTAGGAGTGGTTGGGTCTGCCCAAGGGTAGGCTCTCATCGTTCAATATATCCCTCCCTCCCACCCTCCATCTCTCTCTTCCAGCTCCTTCAAACTCCCCCGTTCCTCCTCCTCAGTGTGCCTGACAGTCTAGGTTTAAGTGTCATTTAATTTTCATTTTCAAATATAATTACAAAGTGTTCACTGTAAGATATCACCCGTCTGCAAATGTGTCAGGATTAATTTGTGCTGGCTTCTTCACTAGTGTCAACAGTTAATTACTGTGTCGTGTCTGGATGGCTAAATGACATCCTAACTTCAACCCCCCACCCCGCACGCGCCACCTCCCTCCCTTTTTCTCCCATCGTCTCCTTACATTTTGTTTGTCATTAATGAAACTGGATGCATTCTTGAACATTAGCAAAATAGTAAATTCCTGCGATAAGAGTTTATTAAAATCAACTAAGCATACAATGAAGATACGTTCCTCATAAAGTTGGACGGTGAATCGGCGGCAAATTCAGAAACATGCGCATCCGTTTCAGGTAAACGTAGACCGCATTAATATGCACCTATTCGTCTGCATAATAAACTGACAGCAATTACATGCTTTCGCCATAAAAACTGCGAAGATGTAGATGAATGTTTTGCGGAATTACCGGAGCTTATGAGCTGTGCTTATCTGCTGATGTGTTCAGTACGCCTCATTTCCTTGATCTACACATGCTTTTCATGCAAAGTTTGATCCAATTTCCACGCGCCCATATTTCATCAATTATATACAATAACCGTTACTCTGTGCGTCTATCTTTACAACATTTATCAAGTCGTAAACTAAATTAAAATATTAAATCTCTTAATAGCCTATTTAAAAGCAAATAAGAGCAATCTTGTTTTTAAGTATTTCGTCTGATGAACGAGACCATAAAGCTAGAACAGGTGATGCGGAGCTAACAAACTCTTCAGCAGACTTAAAAGAAACAACGCACACATTATGTGAGAGTTGGTTTGGGGTGGATGCACATTCTCACCTGCTCTTGCTGTTGGCGCGCCAGCTCCATTTGCTGACGCTGTTTCTCCATCTGTGAGGCGGCCAGTTTCTTCTGCTCATCGTGGGCAGCCAGGAGCTGCTCTCTTAGGCTGATGAGCTGCGTGATCATGGTGGAGAGTTGTCGTTCCTTCTCGGCGAGACTTTCGGGTGTACCTGTGACAACCAGACAACAACGACCGGTTGTAACTGTATGCATGTCAAACATTCCCAAACTCGTACGTGAGGAGCCGGCAGATCGAGGTCTGCTCTCAGGAGAGAAAGTCTCTGACCCTGAACACACTCACAGCAGTGAGAAGAATAAGGTTTACATCTAATGTTACATCAGCCAGATGTCCCTCACCTCTTTTAAAAATAGTCTCTATATCAAAGGTCAGTTTTCCTAGAGACAGAACAGCAAACAAAGCAAGTGGACCCTTGTTAATTGATCTACGCATCAGAAGATATAAAAAGCCCTCACAATTGCTCCCTAAAGACGCTACTGGGATCAGCAAGACAAATGCTGAGCATCCGAACTGCTCCAGTACTCCGGTCTTAGTCAAGAGAATTCCTTAAGAGGGGAAACTCTAGCTGCTTCAAAGCTGAGAATGGTATCATCCAAACAGCCTCGGTCTGGCAACGGAAAGGCTTCATTAAAAGTGCGAAGGTCGCGAGCCTCGCTCTCTCTCACTACACTTCTAGTGATCACAGCTTCTGGGAGAAGATGGCGAGGAATGGAATTGTTCCCATTAAATAAGAGGAGCTGTCACAAGATGAGTGGAGGTGGCAGATTAGTGACAGACAATACAGTGTAAGTGTGTGTGTGTGTGTGTGTGGCACTTGTATGTTCTCTGTGACTGGAGGCGCTGCCTTGTAATGACTGCTCTCAATTCTCATTAAGGGAGGAGCCAACGCAAACACCTCGGAGTTGACGTGCCTCTCGCAAACAGGGTCGATGTCACCTCTGCATCCTTTCATTATCTCCCTCACACACACGGGCACATCAAACACGGCATCACCACTGAACACAGGATCACTAGAGACAATAAAGGAGTCCTCCCATATAGGACAAATCGCAAATGAGATCTCAATTCAGTTATGGCCAAATATGGTCCTTTTTTAATGCGTACGCAAGGGTCGGTGTACATTGCGTGTGATGCAATTTCCGTCATCAGAAGAGTGCGCGCATCACCTGATTTTTGAAACCCCATGTCCATTGTACGGTTAGGTCACGCATGCACCTACAGGAGAATGTAGTACTTTATATAGCCCAGGAGATGCATTGTCGCAATGTGCCTATGTCGAACGTCTGTGTATGACTCAAATAAAATATACTTTGCAAGGCTGTGCATTCGACAGTACGCATACGTTTACCATATTTTCCAGACTATAAGTCGCACTTTTTTCATAGTTTGGCGGATCCTGGAACTTACAGTCAGGTGCGACTTATACATCAAAATTATTTCATATGAACAAAGAGAAAACATTACTGTCTACAGCTGCGAGTGTCCGCTTTATGCTGCTCCTGTATTTATGTAATTCAATGGATTCAGTGATGTAGAATGACATCGGGACCTTTTGAACTTAATTTGGCTTGTCGTGTTAATTTAGCCTATTCAGCCTCCCAGGTATGTTCTGTATGCTATTGTGTATCATATAAATAACTGATAATGTTACGTTAACATACGGACACCTATTCAGCCTGCTGTTCTGTGCTATTGTTTAGTTGAATAACTTGCCTTTCCAGATTAAATGTATGTTCTTCGGCTTGGATTTTGTGAAATCATTTTCTAAATAAACGCGAAGTATAGTCCAGGGCGACTTATATATGTTTTGTCCTCCTCTTCAAAATGCATTTTTAACTGATGCAACTTATACTCCTGAGCGAATTATACTCCTATAGCTTTACAAGTCATGTTGTGCTCAAATAACAAACTCTCTGGGCAAAATATTACACTACTGACATTTTTCATCAAATCTTTCAAGAACAAATTAGCTGAGATTTTCTTAGGATTTTCTTTATTTCCTTAAATATTCTGAGCTATTAAAGTTCAACCTGCGAGTATTAAAAAACGAAATTGCTGCTGAGCTCATAAACGCTCTTAAAAGGTGTTCATACAGTATGTGTGTGTGTGACCTCCCATGAGACTAAACCGTACCTTTAGCTAATCAATGCTAAGTGATCCTTTCGCGGTATCCATAATTGTTCCCGAGAAGCTATCTCGCTCTCTTTTACTCTCGTTTCTTTTCGTGAGTAACCCCCTGCTTTGTTAAAAGACTTAGAGAGCCCGACTGTATGCTTCAGTTGGCCCGAGGCCAGCTCAGTGTTAAATTCTTTCCTGGGTGTCTTCCTGTGTTCCTCTGGCCACATCTGTCTTGAGTTTCTGCGAGGGGCTCCCTGGGGCCCGCTCTAGTTCAACTATTTTAATTTGACTAAACACCTGATTTATTTTATCTCTCCGATGAGGAAAGTCGTTTGTCTTAATAGGGCCTGTCAACCTCCAGCCCCCATTCAAAGCAATTTACTAGTCAGGCCTGTGCCGCTGCGGCTGCAGTGAAGGAAAGAGGCTGCGATTCTCCATTTATCCTCACTCAAAAAAGGCACCTAAAAAGCACCATTCACTGCTAGCGCATGTGGTTTCCCTGCCCCTGAATTGACTTTTTATTCACTTGTTGTGAATGGTTTATCTGTAAAATTGATACATTTGCTACCGATTTTATTAACCTTTGGCTCGAGCCATGAAGGGACGTATTTAGCAGTTGCTGCTGTTGGGAATGACATCTGCCCTCTACAAGCTAAGAGAGAGAGAGAGAGAGAGAGAGAGAGAGAGAGAGAGAGATTTAGGAGTTGGGGCGCAGAGCATCTCTCAATGGATGGAGGAAGAGCCACTCCACAAACTCATAAGGACTGCTGGATGTCAAATACCATAACTTCCCCTCACCCACCCACTTCTACTCTTCTTCCACCCCTCAAAACTACCCTTCCATCCTCCAACGTTCCCCCTAAGTGAATCTTGGGGATGGACTCGTATCCTACTGAGGGGCAAACATCTGGATTCAATTCTGCCCACTCAAGAATCCTCCTGACAACCCTCAACCACACATTTCAATCACACAATTCACTACACTTTATTCTGCAATACATTCACTCTTACAGTAAGAATTTTAAGGGGATCTATATTAAAATTATCATTTCTATGTGCATAAACCATCCAATGTCGTTCTTACACCCATTAGAAACCACCTATCATGTTACAAACCATAATGTGTGTATATATCTGTGTTAAAATGTGTCCAGTGGTTGCTAACAGAGTGTACACATGTATTACAGTAGCTATGTTTTAAGCTAAGGGGCCACAGGCTTTGAAGGGCCCAGCACAGGGTCTGTGTGTGGGGAGTGCTGGTCTCCACAAACACCAACAGCATACTAACAGAGGCTCCATTGTTTCGACTCCGGCTCGATTGTCCAGAACTCACCCCTACCCCCCACTCCACCCCGCTTCAAAAATGTCTTCCCCTTTTCTCGCACTTCTGTTTCCCCTCCCTACATTTGTGCTCTGCTCTGGGCCTTTCTTGTTGTTTTATCGTCTGTATCTTTCCAGTATGAAAGTATATACACTAGAATATATTAAATCACTGCAATATTGCTTATCCTGTTGAATGGTGCATAGTTTATTCTGTGACACTCTGTGTAGATTTTGATAGCCATGTTTAGAGAATCCTGTTCTTCTTGTGTTGAATTATAGATGAGTTTTAAAAGCAGAAAAAAAATGTTTTATTGGCAGGGGAGCGTATAGGGGCAGGCTTGGTTCAAATGTGTCTGTAGAAAGCTGACAAAGAAAATAAGTACTGCATTGCTCTTAACAGCAGTGAGTCTGGCTAGTTTTGTTAAGGTGTCTCATTGCATTGTCATTCCTCCAGGATACGGTCTGGCCAGGAGATTCCTCATCTTTAGCTAAATAATGATTGTAGGTTAGGTTTGTCTAATTCATCAAGGCTGAGGACATTCCAGGACCTCTGGCTGATAATATATGTGAGGAATAAGAGACAAGGAATATGAGAGTTGTTATAGTTTTGAACTTCACATTCAATTTCCATTATATTTTCAATTTGCTTTAAATTTTGTGTTAGCTTTTTACTCTCTTTTGCTCTGTTACTATCTTAGTTTTGGTTTAGCATTTTCTAGTTTTAGTTTCGTAAAGTGTTTTCAATATTCAGGTTTAATATTTCAGAACTCCAAAAGTTAACACTGTATGTGTACTGATATATTTTAAATGCATTTTTAAAATCCTGTGTTTTTTAATATATACACCACACTGTAGAAAAATCATATCAACATCAAGTTTTTGTTTTACAAACTAAGTTAAATAATTGTAACTTATTTATAGGTTCATGTCAACTATATTTCAGTCAAAAACTTAAAATAGTAGGTTCAATTGACTTGCATTAACAATTAAATTAAAGTTGCACATAGCTCTGTGACATTTTTTTAAGTGTTGCATTTTCAAGTTTAAATAAATAAATATATATATATATATATATATTTATTTTTTATTTTTTTATTTCAATAAACTTGAAAATGCAACACTTAAATATAATATATATTTATATAAATATATAAATATATATATATATATATATATATATATATATATATATATATATATATATATATACAGTATATATATATATATATATATATATATATATATTTGTGGTCACTTTAATTTTGCTTTAGATTTAGTTTTAAGGTCATCTAATTGTATTGTAGGTTTTTCTGTAACATTTGTATTTTTATTTCAGGTAAATTATAAAAAGATATTAGATATTTATTAACAATTACAATGATGTCATCTGTACTAGGCTGAGACAGGACGTATGACTGAAACAGTTATAGCATTTACCGTCCTTTTCCATCAGTGTCACAAAACAGATTGGATGACATTTCCCACAATGCCAAACTAGAATACCGGAGAGAAACAACTGTGACTGCAGTGAATGAGCGAGAGAGGGAGCTGTCAAAAAGAGGGGCCAGCAGATAAAAGACACTTTGTAAGGGTGCGATTTGTTCTGTCCAACAGCTATTCTGCCACCCCATGCCAACCCCCCTTCCCCTCTAATCAAGCGGTCCCTAATTTGAGTTCCAAGTCCAGCACCAAGGGAAGAGAGGGCAGCTTGTTACTTTGAAGAGTCCCAAGTGAATAAAAGAGAGAGAAAAAAACTAGACACACACACACTAGGAAGAAAGAGGAGAAAAAAGAAAAGGGGGCGAGAAAGGGAAAAACTCTCTATTCTCTTCCCTTGGTTCCTTAGGACAGCTGAACCATTTTGATTAAATTTGAATGACTTTTCCCCCCTAATGTCCGAATACTGGAATTTCTTTGTCTCAGCATCAGTCGCCTTTTGTGGATGCTCCCATATGCTGCAAACCCATCCTAAGTAAATTAAGATGGCTTTAAAAGCGGCAATTGTGCCCAAGCTGTGTCCGGATACAGGCTACACATATCTGACGTGCTTGACATGGCTGGCAGCTCGGGGGCTGTGGAAAGGTATATTCCCACATCCACAACATATAAGAGCCACTAATGATTTTCAGACCAGCCACACGTAAGGATTTATAGGGTCCATCTGGACTCCGAGGGGGTTTTAGCGTAATGTATAAAGTCTGATTTGGTGATGGTGTCAATGTCAACACCAAATAAAAAAGTTAAAATTTATAAAGGTAATTGATTGTGTTTTGTTATCGGCCTCAAAGGTGATCATAGTTTAATGACTAATAATAACATTTCCTAATGCACACTCTCAGAAATAAAGGTACAAAACTGTACCTTTTCTGTCACTGGGGCTGTACCCTTTCAAAAAGTACAGCTTTGCACCTAAGGATTTCATTTTAGTACGTCAGAAGTACATTCTGGGACCAAAGAGAGCTTATTAGTATCTCAAAAATACATATTAGTACCTCAAAGGTACATATTGGAACCAAATGTTTACATATCTGTACCTAATGGTCCATACAATTACCTTTTTAAAGAGTGCTGACCCACTGACAGCTAGGGTACATATTTTGACTTTTTTCTAACCATGAAGGTCCTTAAGGTATGGTAATCTACCCAAAATTGTATTCTGTTTTGTAGTCCTGTAAAAGTATCAAATGGAAACTTAGAGTACAGCCCCAGTGACAGAAAAGGTACAGTTTTGTTCCTTTATTTCTGACAGTGCACCTTGTTGCACCTAAGGGCAAACCCCCAAAGGTAAAAAATAATAACAATAAAACAAAAACATTCATAAATAATTTTTGTTACATTTAATTATATACATAATAAATGTGTATTAAAACACAGATAAGTTTTGTTGAATGGCAAGCAACGTTTCCAGTTATATGGCATTAATAAAATAGTTTCCCTTGCTCCTAAATTGAGACGGTATGACCAACAGCTGTTTTACCTGGCCTGCTGCCCCATGCAATGATCGAAACCCTGCCGATCCTGCCAATAAAACTTCATTAACTAGCATGCACTAGGACCTGCTAGCACATGTAAGCATATGGCGGCTCAAATCATCATCTTAAAAAACCTTTCAATGCCGCATTAAAATTTAACATAATGCAAATTTACAGCTCTTATTCGGGCTATAAAAAGGCAGAACGTCTTGTCCTCAATTTGCACGGGTGCCAAACCAGATACAGTAGTGTGAGCATTTAAATGTGATTAACTGTGCATGTTAGCGTGTAGAGAGTACCGCAGTATTAGAATGCAAAGCATATATTTTACTGATTGTTTGAGTAAACGCTTCAATAAACTGCAAAAAATACATATGCAACCAATAATCTACTAATAAAACTTCCCTCTAGTGTTTTATGCCATTATTTTATTTAAATTCCTGCCGTTTTTTCAGCAAATTTAATATAAACAAAATCCATGTTGGCCTATGTACTGTATGGCTATACTGTGTGTCTATGCATATGTGTGTGTGAAAACAGCATATAAAGTCTGCAAGTAGATATCTATTAACACACACACACAGACACACAGTACTAAATCTTACTACACACACTTATCAATAAGGATTTTTCTCCTCGAATCTTGAAAACACTTGATTGACACCAAAAGTCAACAGAGTGGCTCTTAAACAGAGACACACTTCATGATCTTGACGTTCATGGGGCACTTTAATGTCGACTAATAATCTAATGACGACAGCAGCGATGCTCACGAGTATAATTAAGATAATGCAAGAGCCCCGCTCTTCTCCCAGCATCCTCAACATCGCACAAACCTCTTCATTACAGAGTCCTATTCAGATAACAGTTCAACCTGACCATATAACACACACACACACACACACACACACAGACTGGTGTGGAGCTGCTGGTGTACATTTCAGTGTTTCTCCTATCAAATTTTATCTCCGCCAAGGTCACTGCTGCGAATGTAGTCGTCCTTGAATGCACACTTTTAAAATGTCTCATTCATCCCTCACTTAGATACCTTGACCTCTCCCTGTTTTATTTTTATTATTACTATTATCATTAGAGAGAACAAAAAGCCCTGATTGGAGTCAACGACTAAACCTGGCAACCATTCAAGGCCTAACTTGTTTTTGAAACTCTGAATAAATACTTGTACTTGTGTATTCACCTAAATCTGTGTAAAGAAATTTCATTAGTAGCCCCCCCAGAAGCCCAGTGCCAGGGTTGGAGAGGAGACTACGGAGACCCCACTCACACACTCACCAAAAGCGCTTCGGGCACGCCTGGTCCTCCCGGATCTTAAACGGCATTACACGGCCGTGAGCAGAACATTAGCTTTGTAACGCACCCTTTGATAAACATCAGCTCTCCAGACGCCGCCGCATGTTTGCCAGTGGCATGCATCACGCAAGGATGTTTCAAATTTGTGAATAATTGTGTTATTGGCTTTCACCACCTTACCAAAGACACCGTCGGCCTGGACTACAGCATGTAACAGTGTAGGACATTCTTAATAAATGAAAATATTTGCCTTGCAAGAACGCATGCCCTGTGGTTTGGTGTCCTAGAGAAGTGATTTTCCTCTGGTCTGAACAGTCTGTGTATGCGCGTGTTTGCTGGGTCTCAGCGGCTCTCTTCCCCTTAACACACTCCTGTTCACAAGCACTTTCAATAACACCATGTGAGGAGAGGCAGCAAACAAGGTGTGCCTTTCTCCAGCCAAACGCCACAAGCTAAATTCCTCAATTCATTAGGAGAGAAACGGAGCACAGCTCTCCGTGCATTCATCTTGCAAATGTGGCCCAAAGAATAATAATTTACAGTGGCTCATATTTCACTTGGGTACATAAGGGCAAACAGTTTGACTATTGAGGCGTTAGAGAGAGAAAAATGCAGAGCGTGCCATCGGAGGATGGGGGGGAGATGGAGGAATATTTCAGACGGTGTGATGGGTAAAGAAAGCTTCCTCGCTCGCTCGTGAACAATGACTTAGAGGAGTTTCTTACAGTATGCATGGTGGGATTGATCAATAAGCAGAAATGTGTAATAGTTTGCATAATTTTGATTATTCATAGAATTTGATTTTATGTAATTTAAATAAATTACAAAATATATTTAAATTTTTACTTGTGAATGAAGATTTTATTATATATCATTGCGAAACTGAATTAATTCAGCAAATTTTTTTATTTCAAATTTAATTTCATCCATTCAAAGCACTAAATCACTTATGAAAAAAGCATCTGCTAAATTAATCAAATGTGCATGCATTACTGTAAGTGTCAAAATCCATATTTAAGCATATATTTTATTGAAATTGTCTATTAATAGCAATGTAAAAATATGTATTTATACAGTACCATATTTTTGAGATGCAACGCAACTGCTAAAAAGCTTTTTTTATGCAATTGAGGAATAATAAAATGTAACAAATGTTCATGTTTATTGCAGTGTCACATCATATATCTATACTATATAGTATGTGCGCTCAGCTTTTATTGAGGCCATTAAGAGTAAAGCTGGAGTTAAATTGAATAATCATGTTTTCAAGTAAATCCAGCTGCTGGAACAATCGGCGTTCTGTACCCTCTCAGCCTCCACAAGCGTCTCAACCAGGTACGCGTCACATCAAAATCATCCTGCTCTATTAAACAGCTTCTACTTATCTATAGGCCACAGGACTTTCTCTCCACAACCATGTAGACGGCATTCAGAAATCGATTTGGAAAAGAGTAAGAGCCCTCTTTCTCCATACAGTAATCCAGCGTGAGTCACCTTTTCATGCTGTCGTACAATGCTGAGATTTGTCATTTTTTATCTTTTTAATATTCTGTCTGCACGAGTACAGTGTGCGATTCACCAGAATATTGATTAAATAATTTTCAGCATTTTGAATGAAGGTGTCAGTGTTAAAATTCTTGCAAAATTAAACGTAGCTAAAACGAGTCAAAGCTGCTCGTACACCCAAAAATTGCCTGACGTCAAACGCCTTAATTGCACCAGCGGCACTTCTTTGGGCTAAATTTGGAAATGAAATCTCTCTGGCATATACGTATCTGATGTGTTACTCTGTATTGGTTCATATTTCCCTCTCTCAATTGAGCAGGCACTGCTGTGGCTTGGACCTTCTCCAGACATCCGGCTTCTCCTGCTTTGTGGTTTTGTTTTGCAGATTTCATCTCTCTCTTCTGTGTTTTTCCTGATTGACAGCTGAGCTCAGGTATGAAAACAAACACACCGTTCTGGCGGCGACGGGTGGAAAGCGATCCACAGCTAAATCCCCTTTACCCCCTGTACCCGCTACTGCTGCCCCCTTGCTCAGCCTCCGTACGCTTTAATAGATTTAAAGAAAACATTTAAGGATTCTCCACCGGTTCAGCACATTTCTGAAAACAGTATGGAAGTGTATACAGTTTCATTCCTGCAGCTACACCTGAAACACGAGAAACACAAGTAAGGAATTATGGGGGACTAACTGAAATTGTTACACGTGGATAGACCTTGGACAACTGTTTGATGATTTTGTTTACCTGTTTTGTGCAAAAGTAGATAATGTTGTGGCAGGCAGGTCTGAACGTGCTAAAGCAAGTCTCGGTGTTCTTCAAGTTTCTGCTCTTTTTTCTCTCTGCAATATTGTTCTTTGTGCCCTTAAGCGTTCAGTTACTTTCTTCAGCTACTAAACGTTTTGTTCGTACCACGGCACGGTGTTTTAACAGGTTCACGAGGTGAAAAATATGTAAAGGTTTTAAAGAGCAGCTGCCGATATTTTAAGCATCCGTATGTCAGCGGAGCCAGCATATATACACTTTAGAAGCAAGAAAAAACTTCGCTTTATTCCAGCAAGCAGTTTGGCGGGGCAAGCAATTCTTACCCAAATTATTTATCGTACAAAGATCAAAGGCGGGTTTTTATGGTATGCGAACAATGGCACTATGGAAGAACTGTGGCTAGAATGCACAATGCCATCGTTTTTCACACGAGAGCAGAAACAGCAAGGCCAAACAGGCAATGGCTTCCTTTTCATCCTCATGCCATCTTTTATCTTGCGCTCTCCTCCATTAATTTCAACCTAGCGACACGTGTGGCCTTTGTATTGATTTTTTTTAACCCGACTATTAACGCGCCCTCCGATTTATCGTAACACTTTAGATCTTAATCATAAGTTGCGCGTGTTTTCTCTTTTTCAGCTTGGTGCCTTTGTTTGTGTATTAATTAAGCAGACCTTGTGTGTCTCCAACCCTGAGCTTCCTTTTTAATTGCCCGTATTTACATCGGGCCGACTTCAAACGCCGAGAGAGACATTTTGTAAGGGGGAGCACAAAGGAGGCCTTTGAAATGTCTACAGTCATATGAAATGGCAGGCTAATTAGAAACCTTAGGCTGCCGGTATGATATGAAAAGTAATTCTGTCTGTTTCTCTACAGTCGCCCGCAGCCGCGCTGGAAATCTCGACGGAGGCCACCGGTGGGGTATTATCAACGCCTTCTACCTGTTTAAACCATTTAAACGTGACCTCACCCAACGCCATTTATTCAACAGGAAAAATACCGTGTAATTTAAAAAGATCTCTTTTCAAAAGGTTAAATCGTTCCTCGCCATTTTCTCAACCGCACTTTGATCTACGGTGGCACATAACGGAAGCAGGTACAATGAATCTGGTTTACCAAGATGTGATTTACATTTGGGGGTTCATTAAGGTTATTGCCGATGAATGCACTTATTAGAATGTATGACTGTTTTTTTCTGTTCTGCCTTTCTCACCCTCAACCCCTCCTCTTTCAGCACAGAGAGAGAGAGAGAGAGTAAGAGAGTAATCTAATAATTAAAACCAAGGACAAATGTTATTCATAATTCTAAATAGCACAGGGATGGAAAGGGGAGCCATTAAGCAAGGGAACAAAAAACAATAACACAATAACGCTCTCCAATGTTATTACCCTCGCAATCTAAATCCCACTATAACTGCCTCCGTAATGTCTTCTCTCTCTTAAAACTGTCGTGACACGCTGATGCTATAACATTTGATATTCTGAGTGTTATGACACCTGTACCTCTCCAACAGAAACGACTGTTATCGAAACACGTGGCTGCTCGGCGCCTAAGGTGCATGCGGAGTGACGAGCGGGCAGAGCTCGCATAAGGTTTGGGTGAAAATGAGTGATAATCAAGAAGAAAAAGTGCACCAGAAAAATAAAAGAGAGATAGAGATAGAGAGACATAGAGAGGGAGGAAAGAATGAAGCCAGCAGCAATGGTGTGTTATCAGAGGTCTGCTGCAGTACCGTCTCCTGCTACATAAACACTTCTCTGTAACAGCCTGTGCTAAGACCTGCTCGTGCAAAACAACGAGAAAGTACGTCGGTAAAAAACAGAACCTGTAACACATGCGGGTCGCTTATCTTTTATATGTATCTCACCTGCAGGAATAAATCTGCATATCCTGACTAATTTCTATTCTGCAAGCTAAAAACAAACTATAGCCCCCATAATGCATTTCAAACCCACATAACAGTCGTGCTAAGAAAAAAGAGGTTAAAGTTACAACACTCAAGAGAGGAATTTGGACAGGAAAGATAAGAGTGAAAAGGATTGTATTGTGATACTTTTCTGCCATATTCTGGAGCTAGCATTTATAATCATCTTTGATATGAATGCAGACACATTTGTCCCTATTCTAGTTCGAATTCTTACCTTTAATTTCTCCAAACAGTTCGCCCGTGTTAAGTCGATCCATCTTCTCTTTCCAGTCTTTAGAAAGGAGTTTCTCCATGCAGGAGGATTCTGAAAACACACCATGAACATCTCGAATCAATTCAAATGAATCTTTAAAGGAAGGAAATATTTATTTTATTTAACTGTCAACAAAAAACAATAAAATAGTTTGTGGCGTGTAAAAAAAGCGTAAAAGGTATGAATAAAACACAACTACTACTCTTGAAGTGCAAACACAGATTGAGTGCAATGACTGAAACGCAGACGCTCATAATGAAGGAGAATTCAGACAGCATGTCTGTACCGAAATACAACATAGCTTTGACTATGACCCTTAAACCTTGCGAAAAAAAACATCATAAAACCCGAAGAAAAAACGAAAGAAAGGAAACGGGGAAAAAAGCTTTGCTTTAAAAATGTGCGTTCAGCAAAATAAAAGAATTCCTTTTACTCTTAGTGTAAAATGAATCTTACACCGGCTTTCAAAAGATGCCTGCGTGATAATTGTTAAATGTGTGTTCTGACGGATAGACCGTGGTAATAACAAGAAATTGTATAGAGATCAGCAGCTGAAGTGTACTAAAGTAGAAAAGTGTCACGCCAGTTCACAAAGAGGTCAGACATGTTTTTTTATAGCTTTAATTTATAAAAGAAAAACACCGGGCCCATAACTGAAATAAATGCTTTAGGTAAACTACATTGTGTAAAAGTGTCAAGGTGAATTTGTTTTTACGTCAAGCCAAAAAAGTAATTGAGAGTGTGAAAAGGCATTAATTGTTTAATTTATATATATATTAAAAGGACAGGTACTGTACGTTGTTCGTTCTGAAACAGACATGTACACATGGTGAACAAAACACATGTATATTATGTTGATAATGTAAGATGGGGCCCCTGGTCCTCTGAAGGTCAACCAAAGAGACTGAAAGAGTGATAAGAATGAGGTGATGCACAAAGACATTAAAGGGGAAGACGGTCCTGCTTGACTGGCCCCGCACAGCCGGCATTGATGAAAACAATTAACATTTGTCTGGCAGACAATGAATCAGGAGGAGGAATGGTTGGAATCCACAGAGCTGCGGCCCCAGGGCCGATGATAAAGAACACACTGCTCACCAGTAAGAGCCTAAAACTTGCAGCCTGGGTCAGCCTGTTCCCATCACACAAGTGAACCCAAAAACAGACAGACACCCACACACGGCACTGAGATACATCCAATCAAACGGACATGCGGATGGAACGAAAGTTTGATGGTTAAGGCCAAAACATAAGATGCAAATTTAATAAAAGGTTTAAATAATTAGGCCATATATGAATATAATTATGTATATGAATAGAGATTTTTAAGGTTAAAGGAAAACACCACCGTTTTTAATATTTTACTATGTTCTTACCTCAACTTAGATGAATTAATACACACCTATCTTTTTTCAAAATGTGCACTTTTAATCTTTGTACAGTGCTTCGTAAATGTGTTAGCATTTAGCCTAGCCCCATTCATTCCTATGGCTCCAAACAAAAGTTTTATTTTGTGCCACCATACTTACTCGTGTAACTACTCATCTTTAAATAGGTAAAACATGGACGTGTTTGGTGGCTTCTAAATTCATCCCTGTTTGGAATGAATGGGGCTAGGCTAAATGCTAACACATCCACAAAGCGCTGTACAAAGATTAAGTGCACATTTTGAAAAAAGATAGGTATGTATTATTATTTGTGTAAGTTGAGGTAAGAACATAGTAAAATGTTGACAAACGGTGGTGTTTTCCTTTAAGGAATTCTTTGGTGGCACAAAAAGACTGTGAATCTCACGTTGCCTTTCGATGACATCATGAACAGCAAGAGTTTGTACCCTGTGTGAAAGGCTAAAGGGTACAGGGCTAAAGCAGACATTCTTGCACGACGTCGCAGCCCCGCGGCACCGTGAACTGCAGTTAAACCACTCGTCTGCACAATGGGTCATTTGTGAACACGCTTTGGCAAACAAAAGGGTACAATTCATGAGCACAAAAGTGCTGGGAATGACTTCGGGTATTCTGTTTTGCGTGCTTTGTGTCTGTGCGTATTGTAGTCATATCTTGAGGTACTCCAGGCCATAGAGCATTCCGGATGAGTGACATCATTGGACTCATGAATGTGGTGTGATGCGATCTTCATCTTATGCCGTAAATTAACCTTGCAGTTATGCCTCTACTATCAATGCTTTATCTTTGGCACAAATGCCGTAAACATGGGCAAATACAAGAAATAAGGCATAATATTTAAGTATCAATAAAATGAAAGGAAAAATACATAGGATAAACAGTAGCATCACTACATGCTTGCCGGAGATGATGGGCTTGAAAATGTTTGACATCTTGCAGAGAAAGTCTGCGGTGACGATCACTGCTGTGATACAAGGCAAGGTCTGATCAAGGGGAGGTCACATTTTCTTTCATTCTCCATTTTCTCTATTTCAGTGCGGCCAATGGGACGCCTCCATTTGGGTCATTTGAACATTATTTCTACTTTACTGACTTTCTCAATACAGAACTCACAGTTTGTTTCCTTGACCTTATGCTGTGCAAAGATCCTATGTTCGTGTCTGCTGTCGGTCGTGAATAGAAGTGCTTCCACTCTCAACACACTCCCTTTAGATAACCACACATATATACCACACACATAACAATATATATATAAAAAAAAACAACAAATAGCAGTACATTCTTTCCTTCAAGCTGGAAAAAGAGTTGGACGAGAGAAACTTCCTTATATGGCACAGGGCTAGGGTGAAACTGTCCTGGGGGTTAAAAGGTTTTAGGGAAGACTTTTCCCATATTTCTCCTCTCTCTGTCTCTCTCACACACACATACGCACACAAACACACACAGCTCCGCACAGATGCTTCTCCAGCACTTGATCATTAAGGAATGCACCAACTGTTGGAGATAATGCGGTGCCAGCTCCCATTCTGCTCCACTCCACCTCCCCTGAGAGTGGCCGCTCCCTCACTCCTACACGCACACGCTACAGCTGGAATGTACTGGATCTGTCCTCCACACATTTTTACCTGAGAAAGGTGAGGGATGTCTGGCATTTGTGAATGGCAAAGTGGGGAAACGACCCGTAGAGAGTCGCCCAAAACCACTGCTAGGTTTATTCAACAATTTCATGTCAGGCTACTTTAAGAAAACAAGCAGTTAACAAGACGGGCGTCTGGGTATTTTCAAAGTACCCTTATAAAGCTGGAACGTTTGAAAGGAATTTAGATTAATAATATGGGGATATTTTTTGCACAATTTCCCAAGTTGCATTCCATCTTTTCTGGAGAGAGCATAAATGCCAATGGAAACACTGCTTAACATCTGGATAATACTTAAATGTCATACTAACATATTACCAATGTAAAGAAACAAAAGTGGACCATTCGTTTTCCAAAAATCAAACAAACCTTCAGCCACATCCATTCGTCTCTCGGCACTGCTGCTACTTTGCAGAGAAATTCAGCGCGACCCATTGAACGGGGTACATTTCCTTCCCACATTTGCATTTGTTCCTCAAAATACAATTATCCCAGAGTTCAGAGACAGTTTGACATTTATAGACTCTGAAAACTAAGCAGGAAGCGTGGAAAAGATTGTACTTGTCTAGAAAGGCCTGTCAGGATTTAGAATTGGGAAGATAAAGCAAGCATTGGCCTTATTGTTGTTATCCCATGAGGGCTCCAAAAATCTCAAAGTGTCCTCTCTCCTCCTCCCAGATAAAGTGTGGCGTGGCTCGAGGAAAACCAATTCAGCCCAGATGAGATTGGAATGAAAACAATAGCCCTTATCTGTGTCCTATTTACATTTTCCCAAGGTCTCCCATCTCTACAGGCAGCTCAGCCACACTGGACTTGGAGCAGCTTTGCCCGTCCCGCTGATATGACATGGCATGGGCACAGGGGAGAGGACTTGGAAGACGCCCCACTGATCCGGAACCTCTTGGGCACCAAATCCATGAGCAGCAGTGTGTTGAAAACGAAGAAAGAACAATAAAAAAGTAAAACAGAGAGAGAGCATTGCGGCTCCTGATACACTTGCGGGTTTTCCTTAGAGTAGCCCATTCGCAAGAGACCATCCCTGTCAAAACACCAGGATTAGAAGGCACCACGCTAGTTTCTCCAAAGTCACAACACAGGCTGAAAAATAGCATCCTGCAATCCTTTACTGGCTTGATAAAGCCAAAGCCTCCTAAACTTTGACACTCCCATTACAGTCATAAAGGGCAATTTTAAAGAAAAGTGACTTTCTGATTCCAGTGCAGTCACAGTAGGAACAGGCCTATGAAGTGATATAACCACCCTCCATTGCCTTCTTGACACGCTAATGGAC
Organism: Paramisgurnus dabryanus; assembly: GCF_030506205.2. Classification (NCBI taxonomy): domain Eukaryota; kingdom Metazoa; phylum Chordata; class Actinopteri; order Cypriniformes; family Cobitidae; genus Paramisgurnus; species Paramisgurnus dabryanus. The sequence goes on along the minus strand of NC_133338.1, from coordinate 26,387,654 downwards.
AACCTACACCTGGCCTCTGTGTATCTAACCACTCATCTACAATCCAATCTCGACAGCTCGGTTTGCTGCCAAAGAAATCTCGCACTTCTTTACAATGGCAAATCAATTAAGACACCTAGAGCAAAGATCAGCTGACAAGATTACACAGAAGGTCTTAAATACATGAAAAGGAAGAACAGCAGCACTCATAAATCTCAGCTGAGATTCAGGGATCGTGTCGAGTGTATATGGTTTCATCGCCAGCTGTAACACAGAGCCAAAGTTACATGTTTAATAAAAACCACAACAGGGAAAGACTAGCGCAGGTAATATTGACAAGTTGGCTTTAAACGAGCCAAAAATAGTTTAGGGGTTTTCACCTTTTAATCGGTTTTCAATTTAAGTCAATATTAAACGCATATGTGACCCTGCTTGTGAACACCCAGCCAAAGTAACTGATTTTTTGTTTCTTTAAAAATATAACATTGAAATCTTTAAAGGGACACTCTGGTTTTTTTGAAAATATGCTTGTTTTCCAGCTCCCCTAGAGTTAAACATTTGATTTTTACATTTTTGGAATCTATTCAGCTGATCTCCGGATCTGGCAGTACCACTTTTAGCATAGCTTAGCACAATCCATTGAATCTGATTAGACCATTAGCATCGTGCAAAAAATAACCAAAGAGTTTCGATTTTTTTCCTATTGAAAGCTATGATATTATGGAGCGCCTGAAAATAGTCCCCTGCTATTGAAAGTAACCAAGGGGACTTTTTTCTGGCGCTGCGTAATATCAATGCGCCTCCTGCAGCCATGTTACAGCAGCAAAGTCCTTGATTATTACGCCAGAATGAGAGCATAGTTCCTAGCTATATCTGCCTAGAAAATCGTATCTTTTAATCAATCCGTCGGTCTTACACGATGTAACTACAGAAGAGTCAAGTTTTATATAGGAAAAATATCGAAACTCTTTGGTTATTTTTAGCGCGATGCTAATGGTCTAATCAGATTCAATAGATTATGTTAAGCTATGCTAAAAGTGACACCAGACCCGGAGATCAGCTGAATGAATTCCAAAACAGTAAAAATCAAATGTTTAACTCTAAGGGAGCTGGAAATGAGCATATTTAAAAAAAAAAGTGGAGTGTCCCTTTAATATTGACTAAGTATAGCCATGTCAAAAATTAAAATCAATGTAACATTTACAGTTATTTTAGTGAAAAAAATAAATATTCAACAAAATATGGCTGAATTTAAGTCACCGGAATTGACTAGGTCATACAAATCAGGGGTTTATATGACAAAAAATGTAGAGAAAGATTGTAGGATGTGACATCACACAAATTGATTTCATTATGACAAAACTTCATAAGGTAGCCCACGAGTACCACAAACATAAACTCTATCAAAAGCAGTACTACTGTAGATCTATAGTCTAATGTACATAACTGCCTGAAAACATTTAAGCTAAACTACGTTATCACTTTAAAAATAGACTAAACTACTCGAAGCCATCATTAATGACCTCTACGTATGTGTACGTGTGAGCTGTTTTAGCTGTGTCATGCGCCTGAAAATGCAGAGAGGTTGTATCCCCATCCCGATGAGTCTTGCCCTGTGGCAGACAGCCAGAACATCTGCCAGCACCCCCAGGTCTCACATCGCCACTGTAATCCCCACTACAGGAAACTGCTCTTCCTCAAATCAATCCTTAGACTTGAGAAACAAGAGAGAGAGAAAGCGAGCAAGGGACAGAAAGAAAGAGGCCGAGTTGTCTCGCTCCTAAAACACTTCACAGATACACTTCATTACAGCTGTCCTCAGTGAACTGCCCCATTGTACTTCCACTGTCCATTGTCAATTGTCCACCAACCACTACATCCCTAAACTGATTTATAATGAACTGTAGCTGTAGTATATTAAGTCTCTTCCTCTCAATAATCCTCCAAAAAGCATCGCTATTGTACTCCAGAATCTCCAGAGTGCAATTTTTTCCACTAAGCAATGGCCTAGAGTGCAATTGAATTGCACTGCCAAAACAGACCTCAGCGCTACAATAGACACATAGCCACGTGCACCTGTTGTGTAGCACATAGCGTTTATCGTATTCATTGGCTCTCTCGCTCATCACACACTTATTCTTTATTTATTGCTGCTAGACTTGATCTATTCTGTTGTTTTCTGCTCACTACAGGTGCACCTTCCACCCACACCATCACACTATCCACACCTGCATTGTATATTTTACTGTATATTGTATCATATATTGTGTTGCATGATGTACAGTATGTAGGTAAGCATATCACATTTTGCCAGGTAGTGTGCACATTTGCATATTTTCAATTGTATAATTACTAGTATTGTACTTGTTAAGTGTACGTAGTAAAGAATGCATGTTATATCAATCACAATAAATTTGCTTTCTTATTGCAATTCATAACTAGACTCAAGATTTCTCATGGGAAGCAAAGAATTACCACATCAATGATTATCTGAAAATGAGAATGTTGCTTTGTAACACCCACCCACCAATAATGAGGTATTATGGTTCCACTTGAAGCCACCTAGGCTAAAGGGCACACTTACTGCAAATGTAGCAGTTAGGTTCATACTGTAATAATCTTCTAAGCACTTTCAATTCTAATAAAGTTAGGAGAGAAAAAAGAAAAGTAGTCAAGCAGTCAAGGTCAAGAGAAAACCTAGAGTTGTGTGTGTTTTAACGGGGAAAACAAGTTCTTCCAACCACTTTCCTTGGATTTGTCTGGAAAACATCCCCCTATGATGTCACATCTCAAGGCATTCCTTGTATTGGATTTGTTCTCTACCACAGAGATGCTGCAGTCAATAGACTGGCAAAAAAATGCGCTCTATCTTTCCATCTCCCTCCATCTCCTTACAAAAACAAACTGGAGTCACAAGCTATGCACACACGCGCCACACAAAAGCAGAACGCTGAGTGAAAATCTTCTGAATGTCTTAATCACAGAGCCACTAAAACAAGACTCCATCATCACACAAAATAAGAGTATAATAATTACAAGAGGCACACAGGAAAGTGAAACGGCATAAGAAAACATGTTTTGTCGTTCCCGTCGTTAGTTCCAGAGACAACAGCTGTTAGCTGGGGCGGCGGCGACGGCGAATGTTCCTGAAGTCTCCATAATCACGCTGTTATTGAAGTGAGGACAAAAAGGGCACTAATTGCAAGGGAGCAATCTAAACGTAATAGGTTACACACCCGGGCGACGGTGCACAATGCTAACAGCTAAAAAGAAGAGTCGGATCGAAAAAAATAACCACAGAGAGAAAACATGCACGCACAACACTGTGTAACAGTAGCGTTTCCCTCATTTTCTGCCAATTACCTTCTTTCCCTGTCAACAGTTTTAATAACCTCGATCATTTCCAGAAGCCCTTTTTTCTTTTTCGCAGGTTTTTTTGCTTCAGTTAAATAATTTTGGTTCTTTAATATGCAAATGCACCCATTGGCATGCATGGGTGAAGAGGCCTGTGCTCCTTGAGATGTGTCAGTATATTGTCGAGCACCTGCACCTCGGGGAAGGCTTGATTTAATTGACACCTAATACTATTCATTATTCCACTTAGTGAGCATCTCTGCTAGTCACCTGTAGGTTGCTCGTACACAGCGCTGCTATTTCCTCCTGTCGACAGCTGCTGTAAATAGACTGACTAGACTTAGAAAGTCTTTTGTTTGTACAAATAGATCTTTATTATTTTTTGGATTCTCACAAATAGTTTTTCAATTAATAAAGGTGCTAGCCGACTGGTACCGCTTCAAATACCTAATCGTACAGTTAGCTATATTTTTTTTGCTGTCAATCGATAAACAATTGCCATCTTTAAAATGTATATATATTTAGCGTCTTACCATTGTTGGGGAAAGTTACTTTTAAAAGTAATGTATTACAATATTAAGTTACTCCACAAAAAGTAACTAATTGAGTTACTTAGTTACTTTTCATGGAAAGTAATGCTTACGTTACTTTTAAGTTACTTTTGCGTTACTTTTTCTTACTTGGCTGAGGATTGAGGCTTACTTGGTGTTTTTATGATCGCAAAAATGTCAAGCTCTGGCCTGCCATCTCTGTTTCTGACACAAACTGTTCCCGCTCAGGCACACAGAGTGCGTAATTCTACGTTAATATGTTCAGTTTAATTCAGTACATTATTTTATTTTTACATGTAATTGATTAAACTGAAAAGTAACTTGCATTAAAAAAGTAACTTAAATATTAACGTGTACATTTAAAAAGTGATGGGTTACTTTACTCGTTACTTCAGAAAAGTAATATTATTAAGTAATGCGCGTTACTTGTAATGTGTTACCCCCAACACTGGTTCTTACACTATAAACAGTCATTTAAATATCAAATCAAGTCCTGTTTGAACAACAGCTAGATTATTTTGTACCGCTGGCTTGGCAAGGTGTGTTGCCTTTGATGGGAGATTGACAGTAGACTCGCAAAAACTTAACATAACTTTGACCTCTCTATCGCCATCTCTGTTTAAAACATAAAATTGCAAGAAACTCACAGAGTGTTTATGTCTGTTGAAGTAAAATTAAGTCGAACAAACTTTGCCTTGTGAAATCATATCCAATAGATAAAAAATAAATCAATATTTTAAGCTTTAGGGTCATTAGCGTTATGGATGATTATGATAACTATAAAAATACATTTAAAAATCGCTTTATATTTAAGAGAAAAGTGGAATTCACACTACAACTATAACGATAAAGATACATGGAATGATATCATCGGGATCACTTTTGGGACAATTTTTTGTGATGAACGATAAACCATTGAAAGCCAATTAGATCTATTTAAATTTAAATGACAGATGACACTGTGCAGAAGCTTTTTGCTGTAAAAATGATCTGAGGAATCCAGATAATTTTTATTTGGTGAAGTTATCATTATCATTTGGTGGTGTGGACACTAATATAGATATTGTTATGGACGGTTTCAGCAGGAACAACATAAACAAGCAGATATTGTGGTCCGCACGTAACTTCCGGTAAACTCCGCTAAAAATAAATAACAAAAAAGTTCTTAAAACATAGTTTGTTTATATAACAAACAACACATAGATTACCTAGGAAACCAAAGCATTTGTTATTTTCGACGAGGCATTTGTTCAAGAGATCAGTTTAGCAACTAGTCAGACCATAAAAAAAAAATGAAACCGGAAGTAAAGTTCGGATCCAGACGTGTATCGCATCACCGCACGTGCATCCGATGAAACCGTCTATAGTTAACAATAGTATATACAGCCACGGTTACTGATAAAATGTTGAGTGACCCTTTACTTCAAATTGGGGTAAGCTAAGGATTTTTAACCAATAAAGTTTGAAAAGCTCAAGTTGGGGTTATTATTGCGATGTATCATTATCATAATAAATAAACATAACATTTACAAAAATATAAAAATATATTAACTCTGTTAAAACAAATGTGTTGACGATGACACATATTGCCATCATTTTAATACATTTTACCTAAACTCTTCAAGCATTTAGCCCATCAAAATGTGTTTTATGAATGACTTGTATTTACTACAGTATCACTAGTTTATTTTTATTATTTCTAAATAAAAACAGTGAAAATTTATTTCTGATTTTTATTTAAAATCTATATACAAGCGCAAATAACACAGTAATGATCAATAAATGTAATTTATTGAAAGCCATTTATTTTCTGGAAAAAATGATACCTTACGTAGGTCTCCAACCCTGTTCCTGGAGGACACCTGTTCTGCTGATTTCAGCTCAAACTCCAATCAAACACACCTGAACCTGCTAATCAAGTTGTTCATGGCTATTAAAGGGAGGTGTGTTGGAGCAGAGTTGAAAATTAAATATGCAAAATAAACTGTAGAATTTAAAAACAACCTATTTTTGCTTCAGGTTCTAAAGGGTTAAAAACGTATTATTTAGATGTAGATGACTGCAGTATGTCACTGTCTTTATCTGGCAGACATGAGGTGCTAAGCTTACTCCAATGACCCCATCGTCTCTGCAATCGTACGTTTCCTGACCTTTCCAAACAGGACATGTGTCTATCAAGCATATATGAATTAACCACCCCCGTGAGGCTTCACCTCTTGTGCAGGGCAGCGCATGACCTCTTCCTCAATCCATTTTACTGCAGGACTCGGCACTAATCAAGGTTGAATTATTAAAGTGAGCAGCCACCAATGATCAATTCGTGCTGGCCGGACCTACAATGACAGGGTCCTTCTTTAGCGCTAATGACACAAGAGATATTCCATCAGACAATGAAAGACATAAAGAGAAATATATCACACTGATTAGTAACACGACTGGGAGAGATAAAATTGAAATATGTGAAATAAAAGAAATAAAGACGGGCCAATCGTTTGAGTCAATCTTCGGAGATAAAAGCTTTGTCAGAAGAATCAAAGCCACGGATGGAGAGAATTTTCATGGCATGTGTGGTGCTGGCAAGTCAAGCTGCCAGGTATTTTTATTCTCAAAAGGTTCCAAGAGAACCTCTGGAGATGTAGTCTGGGCACCACCACATATAAGAGCTCCTGAAGAACAAAACTGAATAATAAATGCCTATGAAGCCAGGGCCAGAAAGCGAGACACAGGGTCAGCATCCTCTGAAGGCAGCCATCCAAGGGAAGACTTGGGCATGCGATTAAAACAGACCCCTCCTCAACAGGAGAAGGGTAAAGAGACGAAATTAAAGCAATGTTGAAAGAGCAAAAGAGATTTCGAACTAGGGAAGTACAACTCGAGTGAAGACATCTCAGGAGGAAGGATGGGAGGGTGGGCACAAGATGGAAAAAAATCCAATCAGAACTTAGTGTGGAGAGATCAGGAGCCAAGATAAGCCCATACTCCGAGCCCCCAAAACTGCAATCTCCTCTTAAGCTGGAGAGTGGCAGCTGGCAGAACAGCTGGTGAATAGGATTAATGTCAGAAGAATGAAATAAAACTCAACATATGTCCGAGCCTGAGGTGTTGGGACTGCGCTTGATTGTGCCCTGATGGATGCCATGTGTGCAGCTGGAAGGAGCTGCGCAGAAGCTCAGCTGCGCTGCCTTCCCCACAAGGTCACTTTTAAGAAAACTAGGACCATTTAATGCTTGGATAGCAAAATGAACTTTCTCTCCCCTGTCCTCTTTAGCCTCCTCTCAGGCTCAGAGGAAGTCCGCCCTGACTGCTCCGATCCATCCTGATGCTTCATTAGAGTTTACTCACATCTTAACTAAAATTCGGCCAAAACTTTCAAAACATAGCCTCTTATAGGAAAATAATTTTTTTAAGGGTTACGTCTCGTTGAGACTCAAATTTAGGTCGATTGTCGTCTCTTCACCTATATGTTTATTTTGTTTATATTTTGTGTATTTGTTTACAGTATTTTGATATAATAAATGCTTTTTATTAAAAATAAATAAAAATTAAGCCACTCAAAAATGTTATAGCACTTAAAAAAAATCAGAACAGATATGCGAATCTTAATTTATAATATTCATTGGATGTCTGTAATCATTAGAGCCCACAAACTGTAATAAATTATAATAATTTCACACAAGAATTAAATTACTGGGTACCTCACAGAGGAGCCATTTTTTATACTGGCTACCCTGCAATCTAACTGTCAGATATAAACCCTTCTGCTAATCAATGCTTCAAAACATTCGCTTTTATTCGTCTACGTTGAATTAATAAAAACGTGTGAATAATGACGCTTACTGCGATCATTTCGGCTCAGAGTGATTTAGTAAATTAATGGGTGCTAGGGACAAAAAGAAGCTGATAGGATCCACATGAATAGATTAAAATTTGCTGTGAAGCCAACTGTCTTGAATCGTCGGCGAAACTTTATTTCATATTAAATACCCAAGCAACTTGGACGTGCTTGAGGAGTCCCTTCCACAATATACGAAGTGTTTAAACGCTGCGACAAGAAGATGATGTGGTGCTAAAATTAAAATAGGAGACATTTCAAGCGTAAAAAAACATTATGGCCCGGTTTATATGCGGCCTTTGGTTAAAGTAATTGACAAATCGTTCCATTTCCTTAAAGTTTAAGAGCTTTCATTTACAAGCTTTGCACACGAAAGATAAAAAGTTTAATAAATGTATGATTTTTTTTGTAAAGCAGATGTATATTGCAGCACAAGCAAAAACTTTTTTATTCATAATATACTAATAAACAGTACGGTACGTGTGCATGGGTGCATTAAAAAGCAAAAGGACGGTTCTTCATTCTTTATAAAACTGGCTTGACTAATTAAGGAAGCATATTTTCTGCTGCTGCCACTGACACTCTCCATTTTTATGAGGCAACAATTAAAAATGTTTATGGTCCCGTGCAGTGCACCCTGTTTACCAGCATGTCAAAATCCACACACAGGCCTTAAAAGGTCACTATTTTTAGACATCTAACTCCATTCTCTCGCTCACACGCGCAGCTAACTACTGGCTCTTGCTGCTACACGGACCACCGGTGGCTGCTGAGTTCAGCCCACACAGCTGCACACAGGAATAGAAAGTGCCTACAGCGCACCACTGAACAATACTGACACAATCTGACCGGTACTCCCCATTATCCGAGGCAGGGCAGTGGAAAAAGTCTATGTTGATTTGACAGAAGCTGAAAGGTAGTTTCTATATCTTTTGATATCTGAGTAACTCTGCGGAGAGGCCGCGTCGAAACGGCGCAGTTACCGGTAACCATAGTACTTCGAAAGGTTAAAAATTCCAATTCCTCGGAAGTCTCCTCACTGGTCTACAGCTAAGACACTCAATGCACCATTGTTTCCCGCACGGTTCTGCAACAATGCCCGCCGTATTTTTCTTCGAATCGACCCGTTTCTTTTTCTCCGGCCTGCGGGGTCAAATCCACCGCAGCATGCTGTGAGAAGACGGAAAACGCTGGCGTTTCACATGGAGCTAAGCTCATTTCTTTATCACCTCTCAAGAATGGGAAAAAGAAAGTGTGTGCGAGACAGAAGGACAAAGAAAACAGACGGGTGAAAAATCCAAGAGCAGTGTGTGGAGAAAATATATCCTCAGGCAGGGCACTTTGGGAAATTAAAGGGGTGAGAAAAGTGTGCCTAGCTACCCAAATCGCAAATTGCAGATGATGGAATTTGATGAGAAAAACCCGCCCAGCAAACCATTCATTAGAATTAAAACTCATAACTTTAAGCTATCATTGGAACTTCATGACATGTAATTGATGACAGGGTCCTAAAGCGTATTAACCATTTGACCTGCGCAGACTTAAAATTATATGGGGGCCACTCCCAATGAGAGATGGTGTTCAGCGAATAATTACAATGATCAGAGCCGCAGCATATAAAGCAATAAAACATGTTTCTATCTGTTTTTTCTGACATCCCATCTCGTCTCCTGGCACCATCTGACACCTTATTGAACAAAGAGAGAGGTGACACAAAGAGACAGACAATACGATTCTCTATAACGTTTGATGTTTAGAGGAGGAAAACGTTCGACTGTGTGTTTACAGTCTTGACTGTTGTGTCTGTGAATTTTGGAAAAGGTGGTGGCATTAGCAACCAGATGGAGCTGACGTGGGTGGCTCATATAAAACAAGCCTTGCTATGTGGCCTCAAATCATTAGCAGGCCACACTGGTCCGTCTGTGGCTGTGGTGTGAGTTACATTGACAACTATTTTGATCCTGAGTCAGATGACACCAGCTCTTTTGTCCAGTTATGTGCAGTCAATGTCTGGGAACTGAGCACAGGCGGGTGGTCATGTGGGGGATGTGATCTCATACTTATATGCACGCATATACACGGGAGTTACAGGTTACGTTCGGCTCATTTAGATCTGCCTGCTTTTAATCTACATAAAGGGCCCAGCGATTTCCACCGGCAGCGCTCTGCTGCGCAGTGACAGATTTAAGGCTAATTAATGGGGTGGTCCGCTTTTCCTGGGCATCAGCGTTTTGCTTTTCTCACTGTGCTAATCCAAATACTGAAAGGGGCACATAAAGATGCTTGCTCATTAAAACCGTTAACCACTCCATTCCAGGAGTGCTTAACGCATATACCAATATTCCAGCAGCGGTGTTAAACAAGGGGCGACAGGGCTGTCCCCATCTACACTTTCCCTTTCGGACAAGGACAATGTTTTTACGCTAACTTTTATCTCGCCATTACTTGCTATGGTGTAATTAGAGAGAACATGAAATGGCATCCGCAACCCATTTAATTTGCACAATGTAATGTATTTCCGAGTGAAAGCGAATATTCAGCACAAAATTATAGGCTGCAATTATTCTATGTGTGTGAGAAGGTGAAACATGTCACGCTACAATATTACTGCTTAATATTATATTTCCCCACCTGTAGGGCCCTGGTTACATTGCAAACAAATCTATTGAAAGGCAGATAAAGTGACACTTATGCAATTACGCATTTGGCAGACGCAACTTTTAGTGCATTACAAAACATGCATTTGATCAGTATACTGTATGTCATCTCTGGGGAACAAACCCACAACCTTTGCGCTGCTAATTCAATGCTCGGTGCTACAATTATTTATCACATTAGTAAACATGTATTAATTATCAAAATAAAATGCACAGATGAATCACAAATTGCACTTATCATGTACAACCATGTTGGTCAGCGTAGGTTTGGGGGTTAGGGGTGGGTTTAAGGTTGGGGATAGGGTCAAGAGAGAGCAAAAACTTGCAACATGCATGTATACAATAGTTACGTATATACATTTTCCTACAGTATGCACGTAAATATTAGTTAAAGACTCCAAACATAAAGTGTGACTGATAAAATGCTAACTTCCCACGTGCAGCTGAGAAGCCATACCTATGGTGTGAAGAGGGCACAAACGCGCCTCTGTTCAAAAGCCCTGGCTGTGATTTGTCTCCCCGAAACACCCGTTTCCTCCTATAATAAGAGGCGAAGCTCAATGACAGAGACCAGCACAATGAGAGTGTTGTGCTTGGTCCCACACAAGGGGGACAGAGTCAACAGCTGAGCTTGAGAGAGAAGATGGCTCCTGGAATGCTCTGCAGCAGTTGCTACTGTTGACTAATGGGAATCTGAGAAGAGGGAAGGTGATACAGACGCAAAGAATGGCACATTGAGGCAGAAGCAGCTGCTTGTTTTGTCATCCGAAAAAGCAATGCTCTATTTGGAGCTACGGAGGTCCACTAGGTAGCCAAGAGGGCAGTGATTTCTTTATAATGCCTCATGCTCCTCGGGGAAACATGTGCATTATGTATGTCTGATTTGAAACTGTATCAGAGTTCTGCTCTGGCACGGTTTGTTTGCATCAGTCTCTCCTTTTCTCTGGTGTTGAAGGCTTGTCAGAAGCGTAACTCTCTCCGAGGAGCAAAACGGGAGTCGGGGCTATCAGTTTTGTCAGACTGGCAGAATGTCTCCAATGTACAGCCTCAGAAAAAAATTTATTTAACGTCTGCCTCGCGGGGTGACAAGAGACTTGACTGGCAAGGAGCAGAGAGAGGGGCTTTTGATCATGTGTCCTAACAAGCCATTCCAGCTCATGTCTTCTCTACCCCAGCAGATTTACATTACCTATTCAAACAAAAGTGATGGGCCAGATCCCATAAACGGAGAGTTGGCTGGATACACCAGCTCACCCGCACACTTACCTAACTGCCAACTCTTGAGATCTGCACTTCACCCTAACATCGGCACGAGCATGCGTGGATTAATCAAATCCATACGCTTTTATTTAGACGAGCAGCCCCCGTAGTATGTAGACGGTGTTACTGACAGACGGGAGCGGGTAGAAAGCGAAACCTCTTGGAATGACTGATGTCTGGCCAGTGTACACCGCCTGGGGGATCAGTGGACAGAGCACTGGAACATCGTGTTTGAAGCACCCCCCCGGATCACAGGTTCAGCCCGGACACCAGCCAAGAAATTAAAAAGGTCGGATGAGGCTTCCACTTCATTCCGTATGCATCAAGTGCAGGGCCCGTGCCGCACATCATTACAACAAAGATTGTTATTAATTAGTCGAAATAAAAATCTGAAAGAAATGACGGGGCAGCCAAACAGCCGAAAGCCCCTCTGCTATTTCGATGAGAACCCTTTCAAGAGGGTCATAAAAATGCAACCGAAATGGCATGTGGTAAAACAGCTTTCTGCACTCAATTCTCTCGCTGCCCAAACCCATCAATCTCCTTTTCTCAACGGGAAAAGACGCGTGCAGCCTGAAGATTTTGGAGGGGATGTTAAAAACAAGAAAAAAAGGCTAATTTAATTTAGAAATGTATAAACACTGTGTGTGGAAGGCACCCCTCCTCTCTTAAAAATGCCAGTGAAATGTATTGCATCACATGCTCATACAAGCAGGTATCTCAATGAAGATCTGAACACAGATATCTCCATGGAGCAGAAGGATGTTACACACACAGATGTTATTCAAATGCACACCGGTGCTCACCTGCTGCTGAAATAAGTAAGGTCCACAGGGGGGGCTCTGGAAATATCCCCCTGCCCTAGAGAGCAGACTTTACGTGGGATGGAGGTACTGAAGAATCTGCCCTCCTGCTAAACTCATTAACTCCGACTCAATACACAAAGCTCCAGGTGTATCGAGCTGCTGCTCCGCTGTTCTCTAACCTCCACTCAACTCTTCTCTGACCCACTATGGGGTTACGGTTACCACCCCAGAGAAAGCCCTCATCCAGGCCACATTAGCAACTGTTCCTGTTGTCACCCAGGTCACTCTTGTAGGCGTAAATCATTCGTCTTCAGAAAGCGCCTCTTCTTCACCTGTTGGCTTGAGAATCCGGGTGGCATATTTTTGAGTGCATGCTAAACATGGCTAACAACCTTGCTCTTAACTTTTACTGGGAAAATGGAAAGCAGGGGTGCACGGGGTTGAGCAACTGCCAGATAGATGCTGACACAAGAAAAGGCTGTAGTGTTTAAGCAATACAATAGTCACCAAAAGTGATGGCGAACTGTATGATTGACATCTTCGCTCTTTATGCAAATATTTAATTCAAAATGCACTAAACGTTTTGTATGAATGCTGCATTGGTGTGTTTGGACTACAAACCGAAGCTCGGCTTTGAGAAAAATTTACATTAAACACAACACATGTGCAAAGTTTATAAAGGCACAGCCCAGGACAATGCATAGAATGAATACAACAAATTAAATTGTATTCAATAAATGCTTTATCACCTGCGAGCTTTTGTTTTTTGTATATTCTAATAAACAAAAATTCACACAGTGATGCCTTTTTGTCAAAATTTTTTGTGTAATAAATAACTTAAAAGTTTAGTGTTATGTCCACCCAATATTTTGATAATTTACCCTAACATGAGAAGACATTAAAGCAACACTATGTAGTTTTTTTTACCTTTAAATAATGTCTCTAAAATTATTTCAGTGATAGAACAACTTTTAACTGGACAAATTGTACTGTTGCTGCAACCTGAGCAGCCTCCTAGCTGCTACAAGCACACTCAGAAAGTGGCGGTGGAGGGTAGGAAACACAGCCCCGCCCCTCCCCCTGCCTGCAGAAGAGTGTCTGATACCAGGCACTGTTGCGCTTTCAACCACATGGGGGAGCTGTAAGTCATTTTTACATGGAAACTACATAGTGTTGCTTTAAAAGCATATATTGTACAAATCACCACCCCTGACATAACTTTTTCCCATTACTGTATAATGTACAGTACTGTGCAAATGTCTTCGGTCACCATCACCAGGTTGGTTGTTTTAGCAAAGTTTTAATGTCCATCCATATTTATTTTTCACTCTTTTTAAGATACAAACAGAAAATACAGCAAATATGTTAATTAAAAAAAAATTCAGAACTAAATGTCTTCTTCAGGCATCAGTCAGTATTTATTGTTGAACTCTCTTGGCACGAAACACATCTTGAGCTTTTTTGTTGTCCTGAAGTCATTTGTTTAGAATTAGAAATTAGGATTTAATTTAATTTAGGTTTAATAGATCCTGCAGCTGCCTGCTATTGTTCAAGTGGAAGGGGAGTTTACCCTAAATACTTAACACTTCAGTTTATACTTTTATACTGTTTTTAATACTACATACACATTTTCTGCATTTTCTGGTTGTATTCTAATAATGAGACTGAGAAATAATCATAATATGATCATTATACAATTGCAAAAACAACAAATCTAATGGTAGCATGTGGCCTAAGACTTTTGCACAGTACTGAATGTCCACATATTTATGAAGATTTTTTTTAAAATATTTTGTTATAAAAACATTCCAACGATTGAAAAAAATCAGATTAAGGACACATTTAAAAAAAGATGAATTTGTTGAAATAAAATAAACTTACATTTGAAATAATTCGTTTTTCATAAAGATAGCGGATTGGTTGACAGTGTGTGCGTGGGCTTGCAGCAAAAGCACACACTGACTAGACATCACAGAGGAATGACAGCCTGCATGGATGGTCTATTTTCCAGCCACCGATCTGAACCCCTGCCACCGAACTGCCTGCAAAATGTAATGCTGGCATTCATAAGAACAGCGCTCCAAGCGTGGATTAGCAGCTAACAAGCTATTACCAGGAGCTGCGGCCAATCCTGCCAGTACAAGACTGCTGACTAAGTTGGCAGAGTCTGTGGTTCACCGATGCCCACACTAGAGCAGTAGGCAGCGTGCCTTCTTGACTATCATATGCACACTCTGTAAATCTTTCCATGGGCTTCAAAGCGCCGCCGAATTAAGGAAAAACAGCGCTGGACTGTATTGTTCAGATATTCCGCTGAAAGTTTCGTTTGCACAAATAAAGCATTGAGCAAGAATGGGACAGTTCCTGAGCACGCTGCTCAAGGTACACACTAGATATAAATCTGCAAACAATCAATTCAAGGTTGAAAAAGGGTGAGTACAGTTCAACCAAATAAAGAAAGTTAAAGAATCACCCCACTTTATCAAAAAAGGAGCGTTCATAAATGTGCCAGAGAGAATAGCACAGTGTTCGTAAGCGCAACAAAGAAAACAAACAGCCCAGCTGAGGATTCATATATTAAAGTGCATTACTTAAGCACTTTTATAAAGAGAACATTTAATTGCTTGTGATTCCAAGACAAGGTTACCTTGAATCTTTATAATGGACATTATTTTTCTCTTGTCCCATTTATTTATTTTTTCCTCTAGTTAGACACTTTGAACCGACACCTACCATCCAAACAGATCTATAAATAATGTTTTTACAATGCCATCCTTAAAGAAAATTAAAAAACAGCAGCACACATGCAGGCCTCCACGATGGACGTTAAACCCCATACACTGCTTTTACAGCGAAGGTGACTATTTTTAACTTTATGCGGTCCTCTAGACTTGGGCAGGATATTTTCATTCATTAGAGCGGTCACAAGCACTTAAGGCACTTTAAGGATTGTTAGTGAGAGAAGAGATGGAGGGAAGCACCGAGATGACAGTCCGGTCTCACAGACTTGCGGTCCGGTTCTAATAGGTCTGATTGAATTTAAGAGCGGTTGACTCCTAAAGCCCCAGTGCACATTCAATTAACTGTGTGTAAAGACGGGTATGAAGTAGTGTCTCTGCGTGTATGAATGTATGCTTTCAGGAATGTCGCAATTCATCTTGCCTTTATTGAAATCAAAGGACACATTACTCTTTTCTAAACAAGCCGTCGAGCTTGATCGCAATATACTGTATGCAGCCTACACGTTACAGTACATCAAAGACAAAGCATTGCAATTATCCTTGAGCCAAAGTCTCCATGATAAAAAATCAGCTTACTGTGTGCATTTCTGAGCTGGTTCGGGTTGATTTATACTGGTTAGTGTAACATAGCTTTAATAAAATATGTTGATCAACCAATGTGATCTCTCTGATGTAGGTTTGTGTTGCAACGTACAGTATGCAGGCAACCAAGAGGATCTTTATTAACAAAGTTGTTAAAATAATAGTAGAAATTCAAATCAATCTACAAGAGGACCACAGTTGTTCCCCTACAATATTTTCAGCTCATCCATTCCTTGTCTCACGTAACATAATGATTTGCTTTGTCGTGAAATGCTATTGAAGTCATTCAATGGGTTAATCCTGATATTTGGGGTACTGAAGATCCCATCAAACTTAAACATCCTCAAGGATGAAGATCTGTTAACTTTTTTCAACATCTCAATGCAAACTCTGAATGCCTCTGGACTTACTTGAGCTTGGGAACTAATATCTCTGCAGAGAGGGAGTTTGTGGTGTTAGACGCTGAGGCATGAGGTCGACTCGATCTCCATTATTAAGGGAAGATTAACACAGCTGTACCCTAGAAGTGAAGCACCCTCTCCTGTCTGCACTAAACATATGGGGTCCAGCATTATAAGCGGCACTTGACCATTTAAATTACTGCAACAACCGGCCATACCAGCTGGGGCTCATTTGCACAGCACCCTAACCAAATAGGGCTGAAAGGGCATCTTTAAAATCGGCCCATGGGAAACAACAGTAGGAACCCATCACCACCAAAGTTAAGCACACTAAGGAGCACGGAAACTTTCCAATAAAAATATAACAGTTTTACTGTTGTGTCCAATTTATAAAAATGTTGCTGTTGTAAGCCTTTTGTTTTTTAATTGTAAGGAAATGTTTATTTAATGTTTAAAAAAAAAGAAATGAAGCATATATTTTATAAACATATTCAATTCACTGGATTATTTAGACATTACAGACATAGTTATTTAATAAATAAAAATTATCTGCAAAAATGACAAATTATGAAATACACAATTATAAGATATATTACTTTTACGGCTAAATAAGATTTTTGTCATTTCGCCTACGCCTAGATAGCAAGCCACTTTAGATCCTATTTACAAAACTGCATTTTGTTTAATATGGTGCCTTAATTGACAGACAGGCAAATTATAGATATAAATATTTTTAGAGAAAAAAAATCTTAAATCAGTTCACAGAAATTTAGATTGCCGTTAAATTATTTCATCGCACAGACTCTCAAAATGAACCCCCTTTATGATAATGGATGACCTGTCAT
The DNA here is from genome assembly GCF_030506205.2 of Paramisgurnus dabryanus. NCBI lineage: Eukaryota > Metazoa > Chordata > Actinopteri > Cypriniformes > Cobitidae > Paramisgurnus > Paramisgurnus dabryanus. The sequence goes on along the minus strand of NC_133338.1, from coordinate 26,370,646 downwards.
CATTTTCTATATCAATTATGAATATGAAAATAACAAGTCTATGTATGACTGACAGCCCCTCACTCACATTTATTTAATTTATCCTGTTTTCATATTCAAAATATTTTTCAAACCCTTGGCAATACTGAAATAGACCATAAACAAATACGATTAAATTAATAGGAAGACCTTCCCGGTGAGGGAGGGGACTATTTGAGAAAAAATATTATGGTGTAATTTATTCCTCTGATCAAGTGTTCAAGCTAAGAGCTCCCCAGATGTTTAAATGAGACTGGTATCTCCCGAAGGAGCAATCCTGTCTGAGTGTGCGTTATATTTGATTGTATAGGTTTCTACTTAACACTAATTATAAGGAGAGGAAATGTTTCAGCAGCTCTTTCCAGTATTTGTTTTTCTGTCACTTTCCCTGAGGACTGACTTTCCACTGCGGAAAAATATTAATTATTATTATTATTATTAAAAAATAAAAAAACATGAAATTGAATTACCAATTAACTAAATTCTCCTTTCGTTCCTATATCCATCTTTCTCTAGAAGCTTTAACTGCATTAAATAAATCTTTCAAATAATAAAATTCTTAAACTACACATACGTATTTTATATAGAATTCATATCATAAAAAGTTAATTGCCAAATCCTTGGACAGTTCTGGGCTCTAAACACTTGGAAAAAAAGCCTTTTTGGCACTATTCGAGTTTGTCTGTAGATGAATTTTGCGGCATGAATGCTGTCGTCTGTGCTGAAGAATAAAAAGGTAATGTTCCTGGCGTCAGGTCGTGGCGTGTGTTTTATGGTCTGAGAGTTTGGTTTGGCATGGCCCATAGACCACACTTAAGCTGAGGGGTAGTGCCACCCACTCTTTGTCACACTGGACCCGGTTCAGAACAAACTGGAAACATACTGAAGCCACGTCAGTCCTCCCAGGTTAAATGACTGTGTGTGTGTGTGTGTGTGTGTAGCGGGAAGAGAGATGGATTATGTCGAATGCAAAAGAATACAAAGTCACACAGAAAGAGCCAGAACTCCAGAGAGAGGATGAACAAATGAGAAAAACAGAGCGACTGAAAAGATCGATTCATACTTGGTGAGTTATCTATGTAGTCAAAAACATAAGACATAGGAGATTTGCTCACATATCATTACAAACTTCCCCCACTTATATCATGATACTAAAATTTGCATACCATCTTGCTCTGTCTTTGTCATCTCCTCTAGTTTCTTCTGCTTCAGTGTGTCCACCACATCGGCCAGGCTTCCCTTGCGACGCTCTGGCGTTCCAAAAGCTGAGCTGCTCAGCAGGTCGCCGCGCTCCCTGCCCCCCTCATCTGGCTTGAGTGGAGAGGTAGAGTTATTCCGGAAGGAGTACAAGGAACATACTTTATTGCTGTCCGATTCCTGCAAGAAAACAAAAAGAGTTTGGAAGATTTGAGTTTTGTTTCACGTTTCAAAAAAACATTTCAAAAAGTTTAAATGCAATGATATTATTATAAGATTGTGCTTTAGAAAAAGCCAATAGAAAAAAATAACATATGTTCGATAAAAAAAGCAGCACGAATAAATAGAATAGAAAAAAGCACCATGTGTATGTTTGATGTATGTGTCTTCACAGTTGCTAGCTAAACCAGCCAGCGTCAACCAGCTTCTCCAACTAAGCTCCGAACGTTACGAGTGCGTGTTTGAGACGGGATAGAGAGCTGTGAGATTTGTTAGTACTCTAACTGGTGGCTATTTCTCACTGAACCCTTAGGGCCATCATAAATCTGGACCCTGTCTCAAACGGCTGTTTTTTTGCGGTCCCACCTGCGTGTGGTTTAGTGGTTAACTGGGCTTCTGTTTGCAGCTGATAGTTCAGTGTTCCCTGAGCACTTACGCAGAGGGGAAAACAGAGCGAAACGGGAGAAGCAGTCTGTTTGTTTGATCATACACATTGTCCAGGTTCACACAGTACAGAGATGTAATGGTGAAAACACTAAAACACTGAAGGCTGATAAGTCAAAACATAAACTACAGCTGAACTTAAACTCCTAATAAAAGCACACGTCCGCACTAGTGACAGGTCATGACAGAGACAAGAGCGTGGGAGGAGGATGTGAGAATAAGTTTGCTACATCAGTGGTTATCAAACTTTTTAAGCGTGCGGCCCCCTTTGTGAACAGTGTGCACCTTCATGCCCCACTAAAGAAAATGAATATTTTTATTTTATTTTAATTAAACAAATATATTAAATTATACAACGTATTTCTGTTGGTTAGTAGCCTTATTTTTTTGAGGATTAATTACACATAATTTATGATAAATTAATGTATTTTATGAAATATCAAAATTGGGGCACCCCTGGTACCATCTCGAAGCCCCCTGTGGGCCATGGCCCCCAGTTTGAGAACCACTGTGCTACATCGCTGCAAAAATCAAAGAGAAAAAAAGGCAGGTGTATGAAGCACTGGACGGAGACAGGTTGCCTTTGGCATTTGTGCAATGTGATTTTTTGGCAGAGGCACAGGCAGTGACAACACACACAGACTGTGTGTACTGGAAGAGAAAAAAAATAATGTCAAAATTAAGATCTATTTTTAAATGGCTTTTCTAACACGTAACAGTTATATTAAACAGAGACAGAACAGAGACTTTTACTTAGGTCTCACAATTTTCTGATTTTTCTTCTAAATAAAAAAGAAAACTCATTTGAAAAACTTGGCTCAGATTTGCAAAGATACCAATGTCTACAATCAAAAGCATCAAATCTTTATCTACATTAATAGATATCTACAACAAGATCTCACAAAGTTCCGTGGGATTGTTACTGAATTGTTTGCCCATTTTTCTGTGGCATTCTCACGGATCTCCGAATTTTTCCGTGGCCTCACCACCTATTCCGTGGTATTCTCATGGATTGGTTACTCAACTGCTTTTTCCTATTTTCAAACATTGTCGCTGTGGTTTAGGGTTAGATTTGGTGTTTTTGTTAGTATGTCACTTTAAGTATTGGTTTATATAATTTTTCCTAATTTATTCTTTTATATTTTCTTAACTTTAAACAATTGTCGCCTGGCGTTGGGGTTAGAGTTGAGTTTGGGTAAGGATGTCATTTTATGTAAATCTAACCCTAAACCGAAGCGGCAATTTTAAGAAAATAGGACAAAACAGTTGAGTAATCAATCCGTGAGAATGCCACGGAAAAGAAAGTCCGTGGTGGGGCCACGGAAAAATGCAGAGATCTGTGAGAATCTGTGAAAAATGAGCAAAACATTCTGTGACTATCCCACAGTAATTCGTGAGATCAGGTTGATACCTACATTATGTTATGGTTATGGCAAATAATTTTTGCTACTTAAAAAATAAATAAAAAAACATTAAGAATAAAACAAAATTGGGGTAAGAATTTCAAAGTTAACCGACCTATAAGGAGGAACCACTAAACAATAAAATTTTCCTCTTTGCCATGCAAGCCAAGCATGTAAATAAAACTACAATTATCAATAAAACCCACCTTGGTATTTTGATGGTACAAAGTTTCTTTTTTTACCATCTACCCCTAAAATATATCACTAAAATATATAACTAAAACCCACACACAAATAAAATAAAGCACAGGATTTACTGCTTACTCCTCTTGAAAATCAAAAAGAAACGAATAAGAAATCATATTATGGAGCCTATCATTATATCAAGAGGAACGTATGAGATTATTCTCTATGCATCCAACCAAAAGTTATTTAAAATGCTTTTCTAATTAAACCAATATAGTAATACCGAATCCCTTTGAATTTACATGTGAGAAACAGAACCGGAAGAACCACGCAAAATACATCAACAGCCCCGTGGGGTGTTTGGCAAAGCCACCTGCATGAGCTACACACACAACTGTTCCTGCTTCTTGCTGTCGCTCACTTTTAAGATCTTGTGCCCACTAGTGAAAAATCTGCAATTTTGCTGTGAACGATACAACTGTGAATGCATTCTTCCATCCCTTATGACCGAATTTGGTGATTATGCCTGTGAGGTCAGTGTCCTTGTTCTGGCTAATTAAAATGGGGTCTGGATTGCGTGCGGTTGGGGAGTCCAAACCTTGGGGCCTGTCTCTGTCACCTAGCTCTAGGCCAACAGCAGCAGAGCGAGGGTTAATGGAGAATTCCCTTTTACAAGCACTGAACAATAAGTGGCTGTCAGTCTTGCGTCTGGGCCCTTTGCCTCATGGTCTGGAGAGACCACCGCTGAGAATCGGGGGAGTTTGTGTGTTTGTAAGCGCAACGGAGTTGTTCCCTCAAGTTCCCACTCCCGTTTTTACTTTCTCATTGTCTGTCTATTTATAGATTCATAAAATCGCTCTGACGTGAAATGAAATTCAATACGTTGTTCTCCTGCACTTTTACAGTGTGAGGGATCTCCAGGCACTTGTGGGGGCTTAGACTTCAAAGCCAAGTGCTTGGCGAATCGCAAAGTCTTAAGTCTTCATTCAAAAGTGTTCCAGAGAGGCATGCTCTGTTCTGGTTGTGTCCTTGGGATGTGTATTCTTCTCAGCGGGAGTTCAGAGCTTGTGTTTTTTTTTGTTTTTTTTAAGAATACACAGTGGCATATTTCTGCAGAGTTTTACTCACTTCACCAATCTCATGAACGGATTTTTGTATGTTAAGGCTGTGATGTAAAATGATCGCCGTCGGAAAATATCTGTAGAGCGCTAAAGTTGTAGACGAATCATCAGAGCAGACAGTTCTCTTTTTAAAACCCTGCCAAATATTTTTAATAATGTGACCTTTCATCTACAACTCATTAGAAAGTTAAAAACGACGCATATCCTGTGTTAGCACACGTAAATGAGCTTATATGAAAAGTTAAATGAGCACATCGCTGGCAGCAGTACTGTGCAAGGCTCTCACCATGCGCTGCTGGGCCGACAGCAGACTGTCCCAGTCGGATTCGGGCGGCACGCTGCTGCTGATTGGCGGTAGCTCCTCCGGAGGAGGTTTGTTGTGGATCAGACTGTGCAGAGGAGGAGCCAGCGCCTCTAAGTTCTCCTCTTTTTCCCAGGACATGCGCTCCTGATTCACTCCATCCTCACCTCCGTCAGGGGTCGTGGTGAACGGGGAGGTGGCTTGCTTGGAAGACATGATTCTGCTGAGAGAGAGGAATAAAGACTTATAAGATGAATTCAGCAACACATAAATATCATATTAAGTCCAGAGAAAAAGTGTCAAAGACAGAAAGATCAGTTAGAAAACCCTAATGTTTTATTTCCTCTGTATCACCACACATTTCATTTCACTCACACCAGCTTCGGCTCTCACATCACATCAAATATATGAACTTGGCTGCCATTCTGAGTCTCCGCGCACTGTCTAACTCCAGGATTGGACCGGTATCAGAGCAGGGGAGATCCTATCAATGGCTCTTTGCTCTGTGCTTCCTCGGCACAGGAGAAACGCAGGCACTGAGGTCCTTCTTAATCCTTTGTTTAATGTAAATGGATGTACTGAGCTACCACTGGAGAGCTGCCTGAGGCAGACCCCATCTCTCCCGCCCTGTGCCTGATTACCGCGCTAAGAGGGTTACCATACCATATAACACGCTCTCATTAAACCGACCACAAAAAGAGCTGTGACGTTCAGAAGCTGACATTTAACGGGATCTCAATCATTACATTTATATTAAGTCCATAAATGTCCTAATGTGCTAGTTTTCTTCATTTTGTCAAAGTCATGTGTAATTGTAAGTTGTGCTGTTCTGCTTTTGCAATTGTAAGGATTCATTGGAAACGACCGTGATTGCGGCTGGAGGAAAGTCATTTTTTTGTAAAAATTATTGCGACGTTCCATTCAAGGCTCAAGAATGAGTAAATCTGAGTGTTTCTCCAGTAAAATGAACTTCATTTAAAAAGTGGATAAGATTCAAACCAGGCAGTTAAATAAAAAATATATACAAATTAATGGAATTACAAGAAAACTAAAAATCGGCCTTTACAAACATAAATCGACAGGTCATTTGTGTTTATATAACAATTACTGAACTTCTACTCGCCTTTGCATTGTCTGCTTTAGGACTCGATACGCAGCATTGAAAAATATTATATACATATGGCCATTTTCTGAGCAGACGGGTGTTACCCATTGTCTGAATCTGAATTGACCATGGAGTCTGCAGCAAGACTCCATGGCAAGACTTGGAGGAAGTCAAAACGCTGCTGCTAGCCGCATTAGCGTGGACAAAGGGCATGGACATTCTAGGTCAAGGGCTGCAGGTGAGCTAACGTCCTTCTACTGCACACAGAGACTGCTGGGAGATGCAGGCTGGGTAATGAAGGCTTCCCAAGGTGCCTCCAGAACTCCACGTCCCAGCCCTGCCAAGTTTTTCAGCATGGGGCTCATCGTGGGACGAAAACAAATTTGACACAGAGAGAGATTATTTTAACACCAAACTGTGAGTTAATCTGTTCACGTGCACGCGGCGGCCGTACACTCCGGCGCATGAGGGATGTGTGGCTTGCAACGGGCTGTCAGGCCCAATTGCTCTCAGGCTCTTTAAAGTATGAGTACTTCATTTGAAGACGTGCCATCAATTTGCACACATGGCTGGGCACTTAAGCCAGCTTACACTCTCAATATGAATTGTTTTATGTAGTTTGGTAAGTGAGCTTGAAAAAAGGCCCAACACTGGTCGTTATTATAATTGTAATGCCCTTGATGTAGCACGGCAATTTTACGATGCTTACCGAAAATTCAAATACATCCAAGAGGTCTTAGATCAGTTTGGACAATGGAAGTCAATGGAAGTCAATGGAAGTTAATCAAGCAGGCTACCGCAGCTGTGCAAACACGCTAAATCTGTTAGTTAGCGCAGGGGAAGGCACCAGAGACCCAGACCGTTCCTCGCCCCTATTTTCTTTAGCAAGACTGAGACCTCAATTTTAATCAGCCAATAAATTGTTTCCTGTAATTATATCAAACAGAAAGTGATCTCTCCGAAATTGTACAGCGCTAATTGAAAATCAAAATTAAGAGCAAAGTTCAGAGCGCAGAACGGAAGGGGTGCGCGGGCCCCGGCGCGGCAGGAGGAGAAGAACGCGAGGAGATGCGCTACAAGGGAGACATCTGCGATTCTGCTCCTATTTTTTATTCATGGATCCAAAGAGCCAGGGCTTCCAGCACAACAACCCCCACCTTTATCTTCAATGGAGTGCAAGCGAAACAAAGCACTTCTTTTGTATTACATAGTAAATCAAGTGGTATTATTTTACCTCTAAAATATTCAGTCTCTCAGGCCTTCCCCACAAGTCTCTAGCCATCAGTCAAACTGCTGAGGCATGATAGCGAGAGAGAGAGAAGCTGACTCCATCCTCTTGTAACATGTGTCTACAGCAATTTTATTCGAAAACGCAACAGATCTGAGCCAGGGCCCCGTAACAGTATTTGTCAGTTGGAGTTAATAATTCATTAGGAGAGCTCGGAGGGCGTCTCAGCTTGTGTGCACAGCCTGCATAGAGTGCAGAGAACTGGGAATGGGTTCATGCACCGTTCCCCCCAACCATAACAATCCCCCCAGCCAACCCCAGGCCCCTCGGCATACCACCCGGCTAATCTGCACCCACAGCTAGCGACATTGGAAAATGGAACAATGTGGACGTCATTTAGTTGGAGTACATTAAGGAGGGCTGATTCCTAAATGGGTTTTCCTTAAAACACACTTCAAAATCATTTAATTCCTCGCTACGAGCTATAAAACAAGAGCGTGTTTGGTGTATTACAGAGGAGGAGCCGCCGAATGTGTAAAATAGCTCCGGCGTGAGATACGGCCGTCATATTTCATCAAATTAAATTTTGGTTTACGCGCTTAACGCGTAACGAAACTGTCCTGTGAGCCACCGTATCGCTTCCTTTTATTCCTATTAATAATTCAATCTGTTTCTACAGTAAATATATCTGATTCATTGCTCTCTGTGCATATTAAGCAGGGAATATATCAACTAAGCCAGAGTGGCCTCATATGAATTCCTGTCAGCCCTCTACAGCCCAGGCCCGATTACACAATAACAATGGACAGCTAACAAACCAAACCAATCAATAAGCGTATGGCAGCATAGCTTGTCTTTTCCAGTAAGAGATAGAGAGAGAGAGCGAGTGAGGGGAGAGAAAGGCCCCATATATAGCTGACAATATTGCAATACGTTTATGAGGATTAGGAGTTAAGTTCTCGCCGTGAGTTCTCATGTAGCCCGGAATGCTTCGACTCATGAATTGTTGCCACTGCTAATGTTTCATCGCGCACAGACCTCTATTTAATTGCTCGGTGCCATTACAAGATGTTACCCCACCCACCCGAACACACACAAAAAAACACCCCGCGCTGGTGTTCCTCAGGGGGTCTCATGACCGGGGGCCATGTGTGTTGGGATATCCACTTTCGCCCCTTCTCAATAGTTAGAAGCCCCCCGCTCCTCTGTCTCTGCCATGTCTTTCTGTTGCCCTTTTATAGACAATGGTGATAAGTAACTCCTGAGCTATGGTGTCAATCCTGCCCTGACCCACTGTCACCCCATACCCCCCCCCAAAAAACTAAAAACCCCACAGGCACAGCAGACCCCCTAAATCACCAGTCACTCCTGAAAGGAAATATTAGAAGGCCAGTTTTCTCTCCAGCGCCACCACCCAGACCTGTATGAAGAGAAATAATCAAATAAAAGTGCCTAAAACAAGGGGGGCATTGTTAAGGGAGCTAACGATGGGTGAGCTAAAAATGGCAAAAGCTGCTTTATGACAAGGCTTCAAGTTTCCATGGGTAACGGCACACATACGTGCGCATTCACACTCATGAAAACTCACACACACTTTTACTTATAATAACAAGTAAGTCAAAAAGCTAAATGTTACAGTAACTCCCAAAGAGGAAAAGAATATAAAAAGAGGTTGCTATAAAAAAATAAGTTTTAAAATAAGTTTTTCAAGTATAAAAGAAAGAAGTGTTGCCTGAACGGAAACAAATGAGAGTTGTGTTGAATTCCTGACTAGTGTAAATGCGGCAAGGTTTATTATATATTTTTATGAATTATGTCTGTACGGATAAATGTGGTGTATAAACAGACTTTTAAGTTATAAATGAGCAAACACGACCAAAGTGAAAAAAATATATAAAACAAACAAATAATTTTAAAAGCTCTTCTAACTTCTAAATATTGATTTATTTTCTGTACTTTTTTAACAACAGCACCTGTTGCAGTCTTAATGGTTAGCAAGCATACAATTACTAATGCAGGGCTAATACTTATTAATACTTTTTTATATATTTTGGGAACAATTCTAAAGCGTAAAATTAAGATATAAATCTCATTCATCAATAATAAACTTTACAGCAGAGAATTCTGTCCATGAAATAGTGGAGAGCATTAAACAAAGTCAGATGTGTTTGTGTGACTGTATCTCTATCAGTAAATCACACAGGTGACACAGCACAGATTTGCAAGGTCTTCACCTCTTATAATCAACCCTCTGTTACCTGCGAAACCTGTGCTGGAAAATTATCATCCCCGATGTAGCTGTTTAGCACCTTCGAATTATCACCTTCCATTGTGCCTGTGCAGCCTTACCATGCATGAAGAAAAGAACGTTCCCTGTCTGATCTTATGTTTAGGAAGTGCAAGAAGATAGTCGGAAAGCAGTTGCGTATTGTATCTGTTTGTTTTGCACTTCACTGGAACTTCATATAAAAGCGTCAGACATCCATAAGCAGACAAGACATTTTTTTCTATTATATTCCCCATCTACATGAAGCAGCTGATAAACAAGGTATTGTTATTTTTGTGCTTAGTTATTATAATATCAACAAGTTTGTATTAATATTATGCTAACAACAAACCAACAATAACATAAAATAATAATAATATTTATTGTATAATATTAACTTTTAAAAACTATTATTATGTTTTATTATTATGTATATATGTGTGTGTATTATTATTATTATTATTATTATTATAACTACTACTACTTATAATAATACTAATAATAATAATAAAAATGCAGAATGCTGAATATGCTGACTTTTTTAATTGCCAAACTTGTCATGAGCTAACACATTCTGTTAAATAAGATCTTATGTACAGTTTTCTTCAGTATAAATAAATGTTAGACATTTAATAGTCATTTGAAGAGTTTGCCTGAAAGAATTTAAATCTCAAATAATTAGTTTAATTGCACTCTACGAATATTGACCTCCAACCCTTCAGAACTCAAGTTAGAACAGTTTAACATTCAAACAGACATTTCATCTGCTGCTCGGTTTGATATCTAACACTTAAATCTAACTTTAAAAGGAGATGTTACTCCACCACAGTCTTTTCATACTGCATTCAGACTGTAATTATTTCCCATTCAAACTTCTGAGAAATTAAAGAAATCATTTCACATCTAACAAACAGATGGTCACTTCCACTGGCAAATTAACAAACTCTGTGCACGGTCCTCATTGTGAACGAGAGAGAAGTGTGAGAATGAGTGCGTATCGGGTCAGTTTACACTCACATATTGTCCCTCTGTGATCTTCTGTGTTCCTCAAACATCACTTCAGAGCTGGATGGCATCACATCTCCCTAAATCCTTCCCCAATTTCTCATACACAAGCTCGCACAAAACCCAACACATCGAACGGCGCAGCTCCGCTGACACACAGCGCGCACCCAGACGCACGCAGAACGGCACGACCGGCGGAGCAGCTGTTACAGTATGCTCCTCTGCTCACACACGCAGTCTCGTTCCCAGCGTGTCTCCGCTTGGTTCCCGTGCAGCCGGAATAAGGTTTAACGCGGATCTCTGTCTCAGAAGTTCGTGGCCTTACAGTTCCCGAAGTGCCTGGTGTCAGTGCTACAGTTTAACAAACTTTACAGCCAGTGAAGGCATCGAGCAACACAGCCTATTTGCTGAGCAACAGTGGAGCTTTGTGGTTTCCCTCACAGTTGACAGTAAGTTATGATCCCTTTGTGAGTCCAGGGGAAGGAAAACAGAGATCAGTATTTGGCAGGAAAATATAATACAGAATTCTCCTGTCTGTGGAACCTGAATTCTTTTTTCTTTCTTTCTTTCTTTCTTTCTGTTTCTTTCTCCCTTTCCTCTCTCTCACTCTCTCTCTTTCTCTTTTGTGGAAACAATCAAGCATTGTCGGGGGAAAGAAAAGCAACTCTGACAGATGAAATATAGTGTGGGCCCCTTTTTGGAAAAACAGTAAACAAAGCACCATTCAGGGACAGGTCCCCTCTGTCATTTATAAAGATAGTTTTCTTCAGAGCGCTGGACTTTATAGCAAAAGTGTCAACAAATCGAGTGTAAAATCTCCCACAGTCAACTGTTACGAAAGAGAGACGGAGAAAGAGAGAGGGGGGGGGAGAAAGAGAGAAAGTAAAGTGAGACCATTAAGGAAAGAAGAAGCAGAGGGGGGACTGTAGACAACACAATAAACATATTTGAAAAGATGAATAAAAATGAAGATAAAAAAGAATAAAGAAACAAAGACACAAAAAAGAAAGTGACAACCGAAAAAAAAAAGTTTTTCAAACTAGCCAAAAAGGGGACAATGGCTAATTATGAGGGAGTAATTTTGCCGCCAGAGGACTGCAGAGAATGAATGGACGCATGAAAGGCTGAGGGCTATTCAAACCCGTGTCAGTGAGAACTGTATGCTTACAGTCTACAGCCTGGAGCTCATGAGGTCATCACTGGCAATCAGTGCCCAGAAAAACTTGGGCTGGTACAACTGCCGCTCGGACATCTGGAATGCCGGCACACAGTGCCCTGTTTTCTCCAGCCACTGTCCCCCAATTCCTTTCTTTTCCAAAAATAGGAAGCGTTTTTCACCAGTTGCTAGTCAACCAAATAGGAAAATTTGCAGTGTCTTAAAAGAAAAGCTGTTTTGTTCTCTTTCATTCTCATCTCATAAATACAATTTCGGTGGGGGAAGGAAACTAAGGAAATTACCTTACGCTGCTTAGATTGAGTTGCGCTATTCCGAGTGGACAACAAACAGCTCATTGGTTACGGCTAGCTCCACCCCTGATTTTCTGGTAGTATTTTTATTTAATTCTTTTTCTCGCCTTTTTCTTTCTTCTGAGGACAACAACCTAAACTGCCCTGGTTTCTGATGCATGCTTTCTCTGGACACCGCAAGCAGTGTTCTCTCTCTCTCTCTCTCTCTCTCTCTCTCTGGGTGACAAACTGTTTTTTTCCTCTTGCTTGTGTAAAGGAGGAGAGGAAGAAAAAAAGTCTTTAAATGGAAAGGGATGAGCATTGCGAGAGAAACCACAATTCATGAGACACGTCACTCGGAAAATCAAAACAGGGGAAGTTCATTCGCTCCACCCGGATGAGGCCATGTAAAGATGGCTGACGAATCACAAAGGTCAGCCGGGACACGACTCCCGAGATCTACGATTAAGCCTTATTATGTCGGGCCAAGTGACACTGATTGCCGATTTAAACCTCTGAAACTAATTCATTCGCCCCCGTTCGGCGTTAAAAAAAAGCATGGGCAACAGCGTGTGGCCAGGGTGACAGGTCGGACGAAGAGGGCTGGATAAAAACACCCCGCTAAACGAACGGCTGGCACTCATGTCTGTCAGGAGGTGGTTAGGAGTTCCCCACATGACTGACAGCTGATACAAAAAAAAAGACGAGGGCAGACGAGACGATGAGAGTGTGGGTCCGTCCATCGATCTGTGTAATTGGCGCGAAAATCTGGCTCAGGGAGTACATGAAGGGTTGGTGTTTTAGCAATGCTAAAAAGAAGCAGCCCACAGAGCAGCGCGAGGAAAAAACGGCTAAAGTGAATATGAAAGAGCCTAATAAAACCAGGAGCTGACAAGCATGGTTGAACAGAAAAATGTGCAGCAGATTTGTATCCAGGCCAGAAAGCGGGCACATTACTGGATTAGCCGCTGACTGATACAGAAAATGTCTCACCCGTCCTGCTATTAAACCATATGTCCGACTGCCCGCTTTTCAAGAGAAACAGTGCGCTAGTGTCTTAAAAATGTTCTCAATAAACTGGAATAATATCTGACTGGAAAGGAAATTCCCTGTTTGGTCAGTGACAGGCTTCCTCAGCGTCAACCTTACGAAGGTCCACCAAGTTTGGTAACGCGATCTGCGCAGCATCCGCAAACGATCAAAACTTAAGTTAAGTCATGTTGACTAACACCTTCGTCTGCGCATCACTCTTTTTCTCTGTTGTTTCTCGCTCTATTCCTGGCACAGGCAGGCGTATGCATCATGACGGCTTTCAGAATGAAATCATTAACTTAATTGGCTTCTTTTAAAAAACCACAAGTTTGCGACAAGGGTTGTGTGTATCTGTCTCTGGCTGCCGTCCATTGCTTTTCGGTTCCCATGCAGGCCAAATTCAGCCTCTGTTGTGGTTTGCTGTCACCACAGCCATCCCGCGCCATGCGGCCAGGGCCGGGCTCCACGACTGGCTCGGGCCCCTTATGAAATAATCGTGTAATCTCAACCGTGCTCCCTAAAAATGGCAAGCCCTGCCAGCAGCACAAAGAGGCCTTTTGTGTGCCCGTATGCGTGTGTGTGCGTGCTCAATACTGACTGTATGGATCATCATCCCTGAATCAATCAAAAACACATTAAACAAATACACATTTTGAGCCGAGGGGTTGTGGGAAGTGAGCAGTGAGCAAATTAACACAGCTTCTGTTTGTCATCAAATGCACAGCGAACAGGAAAGCTAACATATTTATGACCGAGAACACGGCGATGTGTAAAATGTTTTTCAGACAAAGTTGAGTGTACTTAAACATAAAATTGAAAGCCAACTACAGTATATAGCAAAAGACAAAAGCAAATCATGTCTCCGGAGAGCATGTGCCCTCTGACAACGAATCTCGGAAAAAGAAACTACTGTAGTAACACTGTATCTGGCAGGGACACTCTTAAATAAGCAAAGCAAACAGAGGAAGGTAAATAGGTAGCGAAGGCCAGACAAATATTTGATAAGCGGATAGGTATTGTGGCAGTGTGGAACGTGTGGCATGGCTCTTCCCACTCCTCCCCTTTATATCTCCATCTCTCTCCTCCTCACCCCATTTCAAAGTGCGAGGCAGCAGATGTGCGTTTCACAGCCTGCCGGGTGTGCAACCAATCTGCAAACAATAGCAAGCCCCTGACAAAGGTCATTTTTCGCAATCCCCACGTTATCAGGAACGAAAAAACAGGGAGCACGCAGCCAGCCCACACAGTCCGACATCGTGTGGCACCCCAGCGTCAGCGTGTAACCTCTCCACAACACTGCTATTTGAAACCTCTTAATAAGCCAATTACACAAGTTTAAGCCACCTCTTTGACCTCAAGTTAAGCTAACAGTTGGTGTAAACAAGTGCAATCCTATTAACCTAATAACATACATTGAAGCAGACTGCAGCAGTTGAGGCGCTAAAGCCTCTTTGAATCTTAACTACAGCGAGTTTGGTCCGAGCCGAGTGCCGTGGCCATGAGCTTTGTGGGTCATAAGTTAATCCACGGCAGTTATTAGAGCACTCGTCGAGAATGAAGGTGATATTATGCCTTTTCACTTATGCGCTTAAAAACAAACACGTCCCCTGTCATTACATTAATACACATTTAAAGCAGGAACCTCCTGAAATGAACACTAATTACAGCATAAATAGACCCCATAATCCACTAGTTACAAAGAAACATAAAGAGCGTCTTTTCCCTTGCCAACACTGCAACTAAACAATTTAGCATTGTGCCTGATGAGCCAGTTTCATTTACTTCGCCGGCACTTAACTTTCTAACTGTTCCTCTCATCATCATTGAGGAAAAAAACAAACTTTGGGATTTATTTTTTATGAATTCGACTTCTAAGTGTTTCTTCTCGAAATCGAGAGCTGCATTATTTATATAAGTGCCGCATTTTAAAGGCGACAAACAACGCGTTTTATGCAGCGTAATGCTGCAGATGCTCCTTGTGTTTTGTTCTGATGTCACCTCCACAGCAAATGGAGACAGTTTTAGGGTAAATATTTAACGGTGGGCCATTTAGCCACATACAATTTAAGCATGTGTATGTGCGCTAGAAAACGTTCCCGCCAGGAGTCGTTTCTGGGAAGATAATAAATAAGTCAGTCCCACTTCATAGACTGTTTTGTTTTATTCTAGTGCGATTGTGTGAGCCATTTAAGCTCATTTGACTGTAATGGTGTAATGCTAGAGGCATACATGTATTCAAAGCATCGTAACTGCTTCTTGATAAGAGCGACCCCCTCGGGTTGAGGTTCTCGGGTGTTTCTATTAGACGTCAGAAAATGAAGCAAGCCCAGAAACAAGAGTAAAGCGCTTAAATAAAATGCTAACATGCTTTAAAAGGTCTTAATTATTTAAAGGAAAGGATTAGCCTTTAATACTTTAGGCTCCCAATAGTTGGGAGATTACATTTGAATATACATGCAAGAATTACATTTGAGAGATACATGAGGGAGAGAATTGAAATAACAGCTCACACAACGCTGATACAACATATGAAGAGCACGGATGAAAAAGGTTCTAAACGTCATAAATGAGAGCACGTTTTATATGTTCATCAAATACCTTCGCTATAAAATTCCGGCCTTAGGCTAATTCCGAAAAAACGGCATTGTGTTCCATGGGAAAAAATTTAATACTGCTTTTTATAATATTTAGAGGGGTCTTTTTTAAGATGTAAAATAAATCAATGGTGTCCCCAGAGTACATATGTGAAGTTTTAGCTCAAAATACCATACAGATAATTTATTATAACATGTTAAAATTGACACTTTGTAGGTGTGAGCAAAAATGTGCCGTTTTTGGGTGTGTCATTTAAATGCAAATGAGCTGATCTCTGCACTAAATGGCATTGCAGTGGTTGAATAATGCAAATAAAGGCGCAATATTATCCCCTTCTGACATCACAAGGGGAGCAAAATTTCACTTTCACGTGCTTGCAGAGAATGGTTTACCAAAACTAAGTTACTGGGTTGATCTTTTCACATGTTCTAGGTTGATAGAAGCATTGGGGACCCAATTATAGCACTTAAACATGAACAAATTCAGATTTTCATGATATGTCCTCTTTAAAGGGGCCATGACATTGAAATCTGACTTTTTTCATGTTTAAGTGCTATGATTGGGTCCTCAGTGCTTCTATCAACCTAGAAAATGTGAAAAGGATCAACCCAGTAACTTAGTTTTGGTAAACCATTCTCTGCAAGCATGTGGAAAAATAGTTCATTGAAATGTGGCTCTCCCTTATGATGTCATAAGGAGCTCTTATTATAATAATACCGATCTTAATCTGCACTATCCAACCACAGCACTACCATTTAGTGCAAAAAGGGAGAGACAGAGAAAATAATTCACAGCACAATTGAGTTTCAAATTCAACAAACCACCATCATTGTGATCAGTGTTTGCACTTCATCCACTCATTTGGATATTAAAGGACACACCCATATTACAGGACACACCCAAAACGGCAAATTGTTGCACACACCTACAAAGTGGCAATTTTAACATGCTATAATAAATTATTTTTATGGTATTCTGAGCTAAAACTTCACATATGTGATCTGGGGACACCAAAGATTTATTTGACATCTTAAAAAAGTCTTGTGACATGGCCCCTTTAAGTAAATAATAACATAATTTGAATTTGAACAATTTAACATTCAACTTCAGCAGCTATAACTCCAACTGACTTGGCTTGGGGTGAAAGGAAAAAATTAAAAGTTTCTGACTGACAGGTTAAGTAATTTAATGCTACTACTTCCCAGGGCCCTCCACTTTTAAGGCTCGGAGTATCTCTTTGCCAGTTAGTGGGCATCTGTCTGTCTCCTGCTTTCTCTGTAATGTGGTATGTCACATTATGAGCTCCGGAGTCAAGTGTAGATTACAGAACTCTGTACAACCCTTGCTATTAAACTGTTGGGAGAGCCTCTCAACATTCGCAGGCGGACAGGAGGTGTGTTTATGTGTATGTGAGTGACTGTGTAGTGGACCCAGAGGCCAAGATTTAGGCAAGCTTGACAGGCAACAAAGTTCAAGCACTCACTTTAAGCTCTGAGCAAAATCTCCCACTTTATTTCTTTGCCTTACCAACACCCCTTCTGAGGGTTTGCATCATGGTCCCTGAAGCAGGGAAGCCGTGTAGGGAAAATATGTCACGTTGAGCAAAACTCCCAACATTTAGCATGTTTACAAAGACTTCACTGTTCATAATGCTTCAACAGATGGGAAAACTCCATCATATAAGGCACTAGAACAGATCTTATGGCACAATAAAAAAAACTGGCTCAATTCTTAACAGGACCTAGTCGTACAGAACTTGCTTAGTACTGATTATTTGACTATATGTTTATGCAAACCACCAACTAGTCAAGAAAAAAAAAATGCAATTTTGCACATCCTTATAACGCACATGCATGCAGACCTACACTAGCCACTCAGGGAATGAAACAAAAGCAGCGTAACGGGACTGTGGAGGTCTTAATTGAGTTCACCCTTTTCGAGCTTACTATTATTTACAGCTAATGGCATCCAGTGGCCCTCTCTCATTACTTGAGTGGGTCTTGAACGAGCCTCTTGTTTGATACAGTTAGAGTTAATGCACTATGAACAGATACACTGCTAGTCATCAGCGATCTGCATATTCAATAACTTCCGTAATTACAGGCGCAATTCATCAGATCCAATCTGATTGCAGAGGGGAAGCGAGAGAAAGAGGTTTGATTCCTGGAGGACACAAGCCTAATCACAAAACTAACATGATAATTGAAATCTAAATTGAAAGGGTTGGTGAGCCATGCACAACTGTGTCAAGGCGGAGAGGACGGAAGTACTTGTGGCTTGAAAGCAGAGGAGAGGAATAAAAGATGCTGATGGAGGGGAAAAGAGGGAGAGAGGAGTGAAGTTTAAGTGCATCACAGGGCAGTTCTCCTATAAGCTTCACTGTGTTGCGTGCCATACTGGTCAATGGGTCTCTTCACTAAACATGCGTACACACAAATATGTTCGTAAAATGTGCGTACGGACGTTTTAACTTACAAATCATGATTCAAGAAAAACTTTCATACTAAAATTTCTTCTAAATGTTTGCAAAAACGTAACAACTTAGACCACACGTGCGCAATAATCATGAACAACGGAAAAATACCCTATAATATATATCTATGTATTTTCCTCATTCATGATTATTGCGTATGTGTGGTCTAAGCGTTTTTGCATCCATTTACAATACATTTTTGTATGAAAGTTTTTGTTGAATCATGATTTGTAAGTTAAAACGTTCGTACCCACATTTTGCGAACAAATTTTTGCGTACGCATGCTTAGTGAATAAGAACCATTGAGAGTGAACGTCTGAAAAAAAATATTTTCTTTCTTTATTTATTAATTCTTCATGCCATTCCAGCATCTATGGCTATATTCATGACAAAATCAAATCTTTTTTTTAAATGTCTGCTTTGGAAGACTACTAACGTAAGTGCACAACACCGGCTTTGGTCAGTCAAAAAATGCCAAAAGGTGCAAGTAAATCTTTTCTGTGAGCTGTTGTAACTTTATATTTGCTCATTTTTGGAGGGACCATAAACTAAGTATAACCAGAAATCAGGTACCTTGGAGTAAATCGCAATATGTTTTTCTTGAGACACTATATTAAATGGAAAATAAATTGTAAATCAAAATTTTTATCTGCCTTTGTCTCAGCTGATTCTTTATCGTAACTCTTAAATTGTATATTTATGAGGAACATCTGAGTCAAAGTTATTGCATGATATAACTTAAAACCCTAAGAAAAATTTCCAGAGCTATACCAAAACACTATTTTATAAAAAAAAATAAGTTTTTTATTTAGCTTTAAAAATAAAGTATGAAAGGAGTAAAATGTGTCAAAAGTGAAAACATATACAAAGGTCAGTTATGGAAAAAGCTTTTAACACGTGTGTATTGTTTTCATGCCTAATCGAATTCATAATCATATAAAAAATTCTGGAGTCAGGCTTCCAGAGACAACCAAAAAGAAAACAAATATTCCCACAATTGTTCTCCAGGTGGGTGGAGGAGTTGCATGATAGGTTCAGATAACTTCCATTCCTGTCCCCCTCTCACCCGTCGTCATGCAAAGCAGAGAGCTTTACAATCTCTCCCATTTGCTCCTCCTCAGCCCTCAATAACAGTTACTCAGTAATGCCAAATTCATTAACCTGTGCTGCTGTTACAGCGGCCCTAACCATAAATTAGGTTAATGTGAGCGGATATATTCCACTGCTAATAGGGGATATAAAATGGAGGGACACGGAGGGACAGACGTTGTAGATCATAAACATATTGTCCCTGACAAAACCCTCTAATGGCTCTTTGTTCACTTTAACTGCATGACAAATGTTTTTTGAAGGACATCAAAAGGTTTGGAAGAATGAATAACTATGTAATTATAGACAAATGCAAATGTATAAATTATTTTTGAGATTAAGCTCATTTTATTGAATCTCTATGGCATCATTTATTGCTTGACTGTTTCAGCGGCCGCATGTGCGGTGAAGCGATTACGCGTCTGAGCGGAAGTTTGTTTAATGGTCTGACTAGTTAGAACTCTTGAACAAATATTTCATCGACAAACAAATGTTTTGGTTTCCTATGTAACCTACATTGTAAAAAATGTCTGAAGAAATTACAGTATTACTGGGTTTTACTGGCAACTAGCTGCCAGTAACTTACTCTAGATTTTTACATTTAGGTTATTTACTCGCAAAATTTGTTCAAAGTTAAATGAACATGAAAATTTTTTAGTAGGGATGCACCGATTGGATTTTTTGGGGCGATACCGATTTAAACAGACAACTTCTGGCCGATACCGATATTAAACACTTGTATACAATACTATACAGTTGGTCTATTAGCTAGTTTATTTCTGCATCAAATTATTTTTACTGAACATGGATTGGATCTAATTAACATTCAACTGACCAACATAATAAGAGAGGCACAAATTAAGCTAAAACAAATATAATAAGACAGCATGACAACCTTCAAAGGTGGTTTTTGCTACTCAGCATTTATTTTATTAACAACATTAACTCATTTTTACATATAATGGATTTCTTTATGCAGTTAATTAATAAACAATCGGTATCTGCCTTTCTCGTGCTATTGACGATATGCCGATGGTTTCAAATTCATCAAAAATCGGCCGATACATCGGTGCATCACTAATTTTTAGTCTTAATCTTCTACAGTAAGTTACTGGCAACCAGCTGCATAATTACAGCAATTTTTTCCAGTGTAAATGTTGTTTATTTTGCTTTTTATTTAAATAAACTAGGTTAAAATGACTTTGTTGTTATGCTACATACAGACCAAACGCGTAGCATCGCGCCGCTCGATTTTCCCCTTGAGTTGAAAATTTTCATCTTGTGCGAAGGCACATTTGAGGCGAATAGCGTGTGTTTTCGCGGCAATCGCGCTGCACAATTTGCGTCATTTGCATCGTCCCACGCGAGGACGCATCTGATCGCGTCTTTGCATTGACTTTGTATGTAATCTACTCGCGTAAACCGTTGAACTCGCGTTTGGTGTGTATGCCCCATTAGCGGAGTTTACCGGAAGTTACGTGTGTTCCACGAAAGCCATTTGTTTATGTTGTTACTGCTGAAACCGGCTATATTTGAAAGAATTTTTGTAGATTTGTAAGCAATTCTGGTGGTATTTTATTTTTTATTTTTACTATATTATTAAGTAAAAAAAGTTTCAGTTGCCTAGGTTTTTGCCGTGCAGCACTTTTGTGCTTGCTAAACTGCATGTCTTGCCTCTGCTCCTCTTCCTTTATCTCTCTCTTTTCAAGGTGTCTTGAGAAGAGCCAATCTTCAGGTCCAAGCGTGACACCCAATACAAACTGCTATTGTTCAGACAGACATCAACCTTTGCTGTCCTTGGATTACAAGGTGACCTCTCGTCTCCTCTGCCCTCCGGCAGTCTTACCAAACAACTCTTCCCAAAGAGCCTATTAGGCCAGAATTCCACTTTGTTGTTAAAAAGGGTCTTGTCCTTTCACAGCGCTCGCTCGTCGTTCCGATTTCTCAATCAAAGGTGGTGGTGGGACCCATTGTTCGTCTCGCAGATGGAAGCTGGAGTTACTACGGCAACGGCCCTAATCCCTCTTTTTACCACCTTTCTTTATATTATTGGCCTATCAAGTGGTACCTTTTAACTCAGGCGCTGGAGGGGCCAGCGGCGACGCTCTCTCTGTCTAATTAGCTGTGATTCTTGCAGCACAGTTCATGATGAGCTAATCGAACATTTGCAAAATAATGGCGTACCGGGAGCAGCTATTCCTTCTCCAGAGGCCCCGCTATAAGAATAACAATAATGATTCTATTATCGAGGAGCGGACATTAAAACGCAGCACTGGCACCACAACAGAAAAGGTAATTGTGCTGGTGTTGTCCACACAATCAACAACCTATTGTTGCTGACTTGAAAAATAAAGGTGCAGAGAATGGGTGCCACGGTGATTGGTCTGCTCTGCCATGCGGGGCCCATGCTGAATTTTCTGGCAGCTTGATAGAAAAAAAAGGGACTTGGAAGAAGACAACTGTCTGGCTTTACAAAAAAAATGGGCTTTATCTTTTTGTGCGCGTCTGGGCCTCTTTCTCTCACCGCTTAAATAACCACCAATCCGCATTAGACCACTACTATTCAGAAAGTGAATGGGGCTGGGCCACAGAAGAACATCTTTTGGGTGCAGGAAGCTTAGGTAGCCGTTGTGTGCTAGACATATAAAGATCTGAGAGCGTGTTTACACAGAATTATCTAGTTTCTATATAGTCAAAAAGGTCCACGATAAGCCATCCATAATGCTTATGTCGCCTTACCACATTAAAGCATCAAATAAATACACAAACCCTGGTTCAAACTTTCCGCTTCAGCTGTCAAACAAATAAGGCTCATATAGCAAACTCAGAAATGTCATTGAGGTGACTGATGGCTATAAACAAAATAACTAACCATAGAGAATAATATCAATTAATCATCTGCATGCATGGCAAATGAGCAGCAGACCAGAAGTGCTGGAATCTGATTAAATCGCAGCACATTAAAAACTTAAGAGATTTTATTCTACCCATCTTTCAAATCTAGGTCATAATGCATCTGAAAGTTTGAGTAAAAAATGGAATGGGTTTCTAAGAGTGATGTGAAGGCAGTTAGTCATTTGAATCTTCATGTGCTGACTAGTATGAGAACGGCCGTTAGTGCGTGCGAGCAGGGGCCGAGGGTAGCAGGAATGCTAAGTGGGCCCCCTTTGCCTAGTCAACCTTCAGTGTGCTCCATTTATCTTCATCTTGTTAGAGTAAATTAATTAACAATCTAGCTGTTACACACTTTCTCCTTTCATTACATCAAATAATGGCAGAGACGGAAGAGAAGGTCCTCTCCTCTGGGATTAGCCGGAACTACTAGAGACACAATCTCTCTCTCTCTCTCTCTCTCTCTCTCTCTCTCTCTCTCTCTCTCTCTCTCTCTCTCTCTCTCTCTCTCTCTCCCCCTTATGTCAATTTTCCAGCTATCAATTCATAGACATGATCAAAGAACAAATGTCATTTCCCATTATGCACCTCAACACAAGATAAATAGATTAATTCTGCTACTAATTAAGATTAATAGTTAGAAACACACTGAAAAAATTATTCATTCAATTTACTCAATTTTTTAAGGTAAGTGGTTGCAATCAGTTTATTTAAGCTACATTTAAACAAAAAAAAATTAAATACAAAACAAAACAAAAAACTTTTTTTTAAATGTAGCTTAAATAAATTGATTGCAACCACTTACCTTAAAAAAAATGAGTAAACTTAATGAATAATTTTTTTCAGTGCAGATAATTCAAATATATAAAAATCCACTTACCTACACTAAAATACATTTCAATGTGCTTTGAGATGACTAAAATAATGCTGGTGCATTTGAATACAGACTGCTGGGAAAGTTTCAGACTGACTACTGGGACGATACACAGATGATGCTGACTGAAGATTATTACTAGAAAGCCCTTGTTTACGGTCTGATTTTATGATATCATCAAAGTTTGTCCAAGGAGGGGGGAAAGTGGTGGTTTCCCCATTATTTCAAGAAAAAAAATCACAATCATATTTACAGAATCTGCTGTTATGTTTAGTTATTGCAAATTCACATAAAGACCCCAACCTGCTTTTATAATATAATACTGCACTGTTGCTATACTCTCAAGCTGCAAGGAAGATCCTAAAGTGATAGATTGTGCGGTATCTCGAAAAGATTTTTTCTTTTCTAAAAGAAGGTGCAATAAGAGCATGTGAATGCATTTAATCCAATTTAATAAAATAATTACTCAGAAAAAAATGCTAAATAAAGTGTGATATAAACTAAATGAGGTGATATTTCTTAGCACTTGTTAAAATTGTAAACATTGTAGGGATTAATCGCGATTAATCTATAGCAGAATAAAAGTTTTTGTTTACATCATATATGTGTGTGAACTGTGTATAATAACTTTGTATAGATAAATGCACACACATGCATGTATATATTTAAGAAATGTTTAGATGTGTATATACATTTGTATATTTATGTATCATTTATATTATATATAAATACTTCTTATATAAATATATATTTTTTTTCTTAAAATTTTACATGCATGTGTGCATATTAATAAGCTATATACATAATTATTTTACACCGTTTACACACACATGATGCAAACAAAAACTTGTATTCTGCTATAGATTAATCACCATTAATCGTTATGCATCCCTAAAACATTGTGATAAGGTGCACTGAGGGTCCTCTCTCAATCACCTATCCCATCTCTTCCCTCGAACCCTGCCCCAAGCCAGCAAGGTATCAGCCAACAGGTGGCAAGAGCCAAAGACAATCCTCCATTCTACAGAGTTAAGGACGAAGGTGGGTGGATCAAAGCATCACACTAACAAAAATCTTGCATACCCTACCAGATCTTGCTGCCAAGGGCATATTTAAGTGGGTCACATGTCTGCCAACAAATTAACCTGCTGCAGGGACATCTGTACGTAAACCTAGACTTTATTAACCATGTATCTTTATAAAGGATCCAACTGAAGTAAATCAATAAGAAATCATTCAGAAACACACAAAAAATCACAGAAAACTCCCTTTAATCTCAGGACCACTGAGGCACCATCAGACTCAATAATCTTCAAAAGGTCAATAAAAGACTATAGTGGGAGTGCATGTACCTGATACTTGTCATTCTTATTGACAGCATTTGCATTTACCTGAGAGTGTAGTATACATACAAATAAAAATAATCAATAGGAAGATAGACAAAGGGAAATCTATCAATATGTGGATATTATCGACACAACCTTCATTAAATTGACCTTACGCAATCAATAAATTGACAACTATAGACTGCAATGAGAAAGTGGACTAAAGCAATACCTAAATAACTGTTTGGCAATTGGTTAGCATTACATCTGCCAAAAAAAAGTCATTTCAGAAACAGAGCAACTTATTACATTTTGATAAAAAATTACAGACAATTTTGGCTATTATAATAAAAAACATGAATAACATGCATTAATGAATCATGCAGAATAGAATAAGGAATGAAGAAAATATGGTCAATTTTGCCTTCTTGCTGACTTAAAAAAAAATTGATTTGTGTTTCTTCTTTTTCTTAAGTTATATTTCTACAAGACACATAAATTAAAAGCTTTAGAGTAAAAAAATCAAGTCACTTTCATTGCTGAATAGCGTTCTTACATTTGTATGGATTCTTACAGATTGGAAAGAGAATAAAAATGTTGTTAATTTAATCAAATACAGTAAATGACCTTTTGAAAAAGAAATCAAAGGGGATTCATTAGCTTTAGTAAAGTTTGGCTGACAGCAGCTTTGAAAGGCAGATGCTGCTGTTGCTTTAATGAGAGATCACTAATTAGGGTTGCTAGCAATTGAAATCTGGAGAAGGTGCACGGAGAGAACAGCCAATGGCTAACACACTCGCTGTTATTTACTTCCTCTGTGCAGTGAAACATAGACACACAGCACAAATTCTTAATTAGAATCACAGGAAGGGGTGGGGTGGGGGGTAATGGCATCCTTACTACTGTAGTTTTGACTGCGGTTATAACACAACACACAAAACAAGAAATAGTAAGAATCACAAATTGAGTGCCGCCCACACCAACCTGACCGATCAGTGAGCTGATGGGGCTGGAGGGGTTCGTGAAGGTGACAGACATGTGCATGCAGAATGCGAAGGGGAAACACGTCTATCATTCTGTGACTGACAGGGGTTGGGGTGGGCAGCACGGGGTAGATGGGGGGGTGAATACTTTAGTTTTGATTTTGGTTTGGGGGGTGGCAGTGAAAATATGTCAAGGAATTATACACACACACACACACACACTCTCACACACACACACAAACAGCACATCATCCCGCTAGTTTGCTAATGTTAGGTGGTGTGATATCGAAGCTGTGAAAGGACAGATGAGTTCAACCCGCCGGACCCCCTGCGGCAACGACAGAGTAACTAAAGCAACTAACCTCAGTAAAAAGCTGCTACGCAGAAAGCCCTCCATGTTCAGCATTTGGGTTCTGTGGCAGGAAAAATACATAGAGAGCCATTGTAACTCAACAAACACATGTTAGCATAGCAACTTTAAAACAGTAACATGGGGAGAAAACAGACAAAACCACCAACACATCCTTGACTGTCACTGAAACATTATCATCTTCCGATACTGAATTAAAGAACAAAGATGTAACAATCCCCAAAGCTCCACTAATAGCTTTTCATCCCTCTTTTCAAAGAAAAAGACATTTGTCATTAGCGTACATGGTTTTCCAGTCCCGTTGTTGATAATATGTTATCGTATGACAGTGGTTCCTGGGCGCTGCTCCTCCCAAAGTTTGCTGAAAGCAGTATGCGGTGGTCCAGCTGTAGGCCATGTGTGGCGGGGCCACAGCGGCTTTTAGGAGCTGGACCACAGGGGCCCACATGGGGACAGCTGTGAGCCAATGTCGGTCCACGAATCCAACAAGGAGGCGGGAGGATGTGGTCATGAAATCACCACGCGCCGAGGCTGTTCAAAAAGTCTAACGCCGCAAATTCGGGAGCACATGTTTGGAAATTGTATCCCCCCAAAGGTTTTCCATGAATGTTCTCGGTCTTTACGAGCCATTCATGTATGTCTTGTAAAGATGGAGTGCGTGTGTGTCTTGTTAAGTAAACTGTTATGCAAAAGGCAATGTAATGAACACAATGTGGTCTAAGCCAGTATAAGACTATTATAATTACGGCCCAATCCAAATCACTTACTAATACGAATCAATCACAATAATTCTTCTAACACTACAAACTACAAAAAGTTCCATTCGCTCCCTCCATCTCACTTTTTGGTCCCTCCTGGAGTGACGACTGCCGATCGTGCATTTCCAGAGCTGTATTTTTTCTTTTTAAAAATGCAATACTGCAGAAGCAAAATTCATCAAGTGCTGAAACTAATTAGCAATTTCTCTCATCCACTAACACCCCCCACACATCATCATCTTCATAAATAAGAGTCAAAAGACATCCAGTATTCTGCCTCCTAAATGCTTTCGCTTTCAGTGACATGGGTGTAATTTGGCCCTTGTCTCTCTCTCTCTCTTTCTCTCTTTCTCAAGTTGTGCTGCACTAGACGCCTAGAGACAAAGCAACTGAGA
>NC_133338.1:25043721-25096221 GCF_030506205.2 Paramisgurnus dabryanus | reverse complement strand
ACACTATATATACTGCTGTGCTGAATTGTCAAGTGCACAGTTATAAAATAAGAAGTGTTAACGCAAAAATAGAAAAAACTGGCTCTAAATTTTCACATGTGGCTTGTTCACATATGTTTCCCCTATAGCATCTATATATGGCGCTTGATACTATAGAAAAACGGAAAGCAAAGGCAGCTCCATTGATACCAGTGAAGCGCATTATTTATTAATGCAGAAAACGAAAGTCTAACCCTCCAACAATAGCTTCGCACTATTACAGGATAATGTAGTTTTAAAAGCAAGAGAGATAAAAATTACAAAAAAACTAGTTAAAGAACAAGGACGAACGGGTGAATAGAGAGATGAACATCACTCACGTTTTGGCTGGAGCTGTTCCCCAGGTGACTGGAGTTGTAAGGTGCTATAGGAGCCGAAGCCATGGATTGGTCTGCTTCTTCCACTGCTACTGAAAGGCCAGAGGACATCAATTGTTTTCTGTTTTTTATTTTATTAACTGCTTTTTAATGACAGTATAGAGGGCATAAAAGAGACGACACCAGATTACAAACAATGTCATTGTCTGCAGGCTCTTTTTGTGCCACAGTTCTCTTAAACCTTGCATTTTTTATTATGTCTCTGTTTAATAATTATTATTATTATGGTGGAAACCACAGCTGTGTCAGTGAGTGGATGTCAGAGGAAGTATAGACGGTGAAACTGTGAATCGACAGTATCAAAATGAGCTATCAATTTACCACAGCTGTGTGAGATCCTGTTAAGTGATGCATTGTGGGACAGATTAGTTGATGTCTTTTTGTACTTATCAAGTAAATAACATGATATACAGTACAGGGTTAATATTTAGAAACATGCTACAAATATCTCACCATCACTGTATCACCACAGCATTTCTCAGTATCACCACAACAACTGCCTGTAATGATCACTTCATTTCATTTCAAGACATCTAAAGGAACAACTTATGCTCGTTAACATGAGGGAGTAACCATTAAACTAGCGGTGATATACAGTAATTGCATTGATTTAACAAGTTAAGGTGACGCCTTTGCTTACAGACAACATCCTAACTTTACAGCCTGCTGTCATTATTTGAACTGTATACAGTTATCAGAAAAACGCAAGTAAAGACCTGATGGGACGTAATTATTTGTAGGGCAAATTATGTGTGGATGTTCACATATCAGGCATGACTCATGATATTACTGCTCAGAAAGAGACGGAGAGAGAGAGATAGCGATAGAGAGAGGTACAGTATATTTATAATGATGACAGGACAGCTATGGATCTCTGGCGTGACGGGACACCTTCACGGCCTGCTGTCACAACTCTTCTCGTTCTTTAGCATTTAGTCATTCAGTAGACATAACAGCATTTCAAAGTAAACTGTTACATAGTTGTTCAAGCACAGTTAAAAGCTGCGTAAGTTGATAGTCTTACATAACCATAAACCATTTATTGGCCATTTATTCTAAAACGCAAGCGATAAGTTTCCATTTGATTTTCTTCATATACCCCAAACCCTGACAGTTTAAACGCCCTGAACAATTATTGAAAGAAAGCGGCTATAAGTTCACTAACTTGTGTGATGATATGATGGAAAATTCTGACTAGTACTAGTCTGGCCCATATATATACCGATCTATTTCCCTGCACAGTGTAAAACAACAACAGACCACGACAGACGCGTGTAAACAAGCTTTCCAGATGTACTTTTATAACTTCTAACGATGTCATCTGTGCTCGTACACAGTGAATGTATTCCAGCACAGGACTGAGACCAGGAAATAGCTTGGGCCTATCTCTAACACAGCTCTCAAGTGTTAACTGTAGCCTGGCCTCTCCTCTAAGCAGACCCAAATACGAACCGAACCTTCGCCGAGAAAACATAACAAGAGACCGATGAGATATGTCGTTTGCAAACGCGTTTACTTACCCAGAAACTGCAATTCTCCGTTGCCGAGATCGCCAGTCTGTTTTGCACAGCCGCAGGAAGCGCTCAGCCCGAGTCACGTGATAGCGGTCACGGCGCTCATTGGCTACTTGTCAACTCATGTACTGCAAGGAATTTAGGGAGTTGTATTTTTGATAAGGAATATTCGTAATAGTCGTCAGCAGGGATTCTTTTATATTAAAATTGCATAGCTTCATCTTGGGAAACAACATAAAAGCATGACACTCTGCTACATTTAAAGGTGCCGGAGAATGCATTGGAATTTTATTTAAAATGGTTCTTTGATATTTACATAGAAGGTATGTAACTTAATTAAGTTCAAAAATTATCCAGAAATGTTTTTACATGTCCATTTACAACCATAGGATTTATCCTTTGAATTAAATGGTCTATTTGTGCCCTCTATGGGAGGGTCATGAACAATAATATTGAGCTCTGCTCTGATTGGCTCTGCTCTCAGGCTCATGTCAGTATTTCAAATTAGTAAACAGAAAATAGACGAAAATACAGATTTTGTGAAACAACTGATTGTTTGGAGATTGCTAACGGGCTCTCCTGATTTTGCCAATTGGTTGTTGACCCTGGGACAACATTTCAATCAGATTTCTGAAATAAGTTTACAGTTTGTTTTAAGTTTAAGCTTACAACCAGGATTAACTTTTTCTAGACCATTGTTTTTCACTTATCATGTCCCTCTGATTTTAGGGTTTGGTTATGGTTAGGGTTGTGGTTTGGGGTGGGGTTAGGTTTTATTTAGAAAAATGTTGTTCTTGGGTCAACACAACATTTTGCCCTGAGGACATCAACCACTTTCCAAATCAGTTCAAGGATTGGTAATGGACGTTTCTGAGTTGTAAGTGGTAATGTTTTTTTCAGTATGGACCCGCAAAACGTAGGCTGAAGTCAATAGTAAAACTTCAGCCTAAACATTATCATATAGGATTAATTAGCATGTAGCGCTAACTTTGTTTTATCTCTTTTGCATGCACAAGGTTTACATAAAAAGGAGGAAACAAACACATTTGAGGCTCACGATATGTCATTACCATGCACAGAGCTCTTAATGTTCATATATGTCTATAGGTAAATACAGTTTTTTATTCTATGGCACCTTTAAATTAAATATAAGAATAACCCCTCTGGTGTGACACCTAGCCTCAGTCATTTATTTTAAAGCTGTCTGGCAGTGCTGTCCAACAAGATTTCCACAGTGTTTATCACTGAAGACAACAGTGGAAAAACTAACGCCAGTTATGCCAGTTTTTCGAGTCTTTTTACTAAAATAATGTTATACGATTTTTGTTTCACTTGCTTAATCACTTAATGCAGTGCAGTTTTCCTGCATATTAAACTGCCTCTGTTTATTAAAAACACTATTAGTAGCATCTACCAACATTTCCTTATTGATTAAAGTATGAACCAAAGAGTCCTGAGAGTCTAGCTAATGGCAATGCAACCTAATTCCTGCAGTTCCTTCAGATGACGGCTAACATTATTTAAGCCCATTCACAAAGCATCTTGTGGAAAATATGACGCAATTAAACAGACACTATAAAAGGGTTTTGAGATAATTGCCAGATCATAGATATGATGTCAAAAATAGATTGCTTGCTTTCACCAGGATGTTTATATTATTTAACAAAAGATCTGATCAGTTGCAAGTGAATTTATCTTACATTAACCAGAGCAGAGTTTGTTAAAACTGCTTGACTATCAGCTTGACTCATGTTGGTGCAAAACCAAGATCTTGAGGAAGCAAAACTGCTTCTGTTCTAAATATGAGACATGCAAAACCATAACAGAGAATATAGAAGAAGAGTCGTATTAAAAATGCATGTATATTTAGGTTCTTGAATTTATGTTGTGATGTACAACAAAACTTCTAAATAAGGACAGCATTTGCATCAGAACAGAGACAGTTCGCCCAAAAATGAAAGGCGTCATTTATTTCCCTCATGTTGTTCTAAACCTGGATGAGTTTTTTTCTTTGGTTGAAAGCAGAAGAAGATATTTTGATAAACGACGGTAACCACACAGTTGATGGTATCCATTGACATCTAGTAAATAAAACAAATACTATGGAAGCCAATGTGTTTCATTTATCACATGATCTTCTTCTGTGTTCACCATAATAAATAAACTCATACAGGTTTGTATAACAATAGTTTTGGGTGAAGTTGAACTATCCCTTTAATACAAGAAAAAAGTTATTTGTTTTTCAGCACCTTCATGCAAAAAAAATATTATTTATACACAATTATTTTTTATTAAATACTTATATATTCATGTCTAATATAAGGTAAACTACATGCCCATTTGATTAAAATGTCAAGAGCAAAACATCTACACTTAATATCAATTGTTTCTGTTACAACTGTAGATGACTTATATCAGAGCATTTCCACTGCTAACTAGGTTTTAATGCACAGTTTATTTGTGAGTCTGGCAGAAGGTTTGCAATAAACTGTGACACAAATAACAAATATACATGCTAAGGAGGCTTCAGCCTAGCTGGAATCTTACACTTCCTTTGCATCATCTTCTTAGATGATGTGATGTGACAGCAATATGTGAAAATAACAGCAACTCTGTTAAGCAATTTTGCTTGACTAAACCAGACATCAGATTTCTGCATGAGAGAGGGAAACATCGTGAACCACAGACGACATGGTCCACTTAAATGCAACGTACAAACAAAGAGCTTAAACGTGAGTGGTTTAACAATTGTTTAATTTATTGTTTTAATGTTATTAATGAAGAGCTTGATGGATCATAGTCTAAAAGGTCTATTGCATAAATTGACCTCTACAGGGTGAGACATAATCGATAACTTACAGGATTACGTTGCTCATGTAAAAAAATTAAATACTGGACCATTATCAAATTACTTCCAGATAAATAAACAGTGAATTCAATTACCAAACTAAAGAGCTACAGTTCATTGAATAAAATAAGACTATAAGATGCTGTCAGGTGTACTGTCAGAAATAAAGTCCAAAACTGTACCTTTTCTGTTACTGGGGTGGAACCCTAAGGTTCTGTTTTATACATTTACAGGTATACTAATGTACCCTTTTGAGTACATTACTGTACCTTAAGAATCTATTGTGTACCTTTAAAGGTAAAGTTAACTGTTAACTGTACCCCTAAAATTTAACTGATTATTTTGAGAAATGATGGTAAACACACAGCAGATAGTGACCATAGACTTCCATAGTAGGAATAAAAAAAATATGATGGTCAACTGTGTGCTTAACATCATTTATCAAAATATTTTCTTCATCATTTATCACAATACTTCCAAAAGTATGTGTTTACCATCATTTCTCAAAATGTCTTCTTTTGTGTTCATCAGAAAAAGAAATTCATACAGGCTGAGAACAACACGAGGATGAGTAAATGATGACAAAATTTTTATTTTAAAGTGAACTATCCCTTTAAAGGCGGGGTGCACAATCTCTGAAAGCCAATGTTGACATATGAAATCATTTGAAGAAAAACGCCCCTACCCCAATAGAATCTGTACCTTCTTTTTAAAGACTCGCACATACACAACCCAGGCAACGATAAGGGTTCGTAGACATTCCCCTTACTGCTGATTGGCTACAAGTGTGTTTTGGTACTTGGCCCGACTCTTTTCCATAGCATTTCTCAAATATCATGCATCCCGCCTTTAAACAAAACACCACCGTTTTTCAATATTTTACTATGTTCTTACCTCAACTAATTAATACATACCCATCTTTTTTCAATGCATGCACTTAATCTTTGCACAGCGTGTTGTGAATGTGTTAGCATTTAGCCTAGCCCCATTCATTCCTTAGGATCCAAACAGGGATGAATTTAGAAGCCACCAAACACTTCCATGTTTTAGACTGTTTTAAAGACTGTTACATGAGTAGTAACACGATTAAGTATGGTGGCACAAAATAAAAGGTGATTTTTTTCTAAGCGGATAGAAACGAGAACAATATTGTATGGCGGAAGAGCACTTAGTTTGCAGCAACATCATCACTCTACTCCCCCTCTCGCTCAAACTTCCATCAATATTACTGCACCCAAGGTCGAAGTGCTGCAAACTAAGTGCTCTTCCGTCATGTAACAGTCTTTAAATAGGGAAAACATGGAAGTGCTTGGTGGCTTCTAAATTCATCCCTGTTTGGATCCTAAGGAATGAATGGGGCTAGACTAAATGCTAACACATTCACAACACGCTGTACAAAGATGAAGTGTACGCACTGAAAAAAGATACAAAAATGAACCTTTGAGGGTACCACCCAAGTGACACAAAATGTACAGTTTTGTTCCTTTTTTGGAAATCATAAGTGGTGGAAATCATAACCTAACATGATAGGAAAGATTCAACTTTATATTCAGACCTAAAATGGATATATCCGAATTTTCCACAACGCTTTCCATGACATTAATGATAAAGCTGTCTGACTCATCGAAAACCTGTGTAATTTCAAATAACTTCATACCCCAATAAGGTCGAAAGGAGACATGCTTTACACTCAAGGAGCACTTTCCAGAATCTACAAATTGTTTAATTAGTTTTCTGTCCATGACCCCAAAATTTAGTTTTTCAATAATTCAAGCTTAGCGTTCCCAGGGAAAAGACACACGTAAGGGCAGTTTAATTATGTGAAAATAATGCACACCAAAGGTGATAATTCACTGCACGTGTGCATTATTTTCAAATAATTTAAAGGACCGAAGTCAATTACTCCACTTTTATTCACAATTATTCACTTATTCCACTGTTACCGCAGATATTGCTAAGACATTGCTCTGGTGGTTATTTTAAGACATTTAACAGGTTGGGTGTGCGTATAAAAAAATATTGCATACCCATGGAACATTTCTCAACCAATCAGAATAAAGCATTTAACAGTCCCGCTTTAACATGATAGAACAATGTATACTTTGTAATGCACTGTAAGTCGCCTGGAAGTGTCTGCCAAATGCCTAAATGTAAATGTAGTTCAGCACAGTAGTTATCAGGCGTCTCAACACTATTTGTAGTGTTCAAAGAGGTGTGGTGCTGTTAAATTTTCTGTGGTCATAAATTTCAGTAACACCATCAGTGAAAACAAAGACAGGAAAACCGAACAACAGTGACAAGGCCACAGAGAGACATTTTTGTTTCATACAGTTTATTTTCCAATCTAAAATTATGAAGACAAAATAAAATAAATCACAATTTCTCACAAATCAGAATGTCTTAAAAGTTCATGGCATTCAACTACATGGTCATGAACTGTTGAAACCCAGGACTCTGGCACAAAGGATTGTGGGTATTATATGCACTTACTGTGACAGGTGTTGCTTTTGTATTACCTAATAGGTGGTGTGAAATATATATATTTTTATATATATGTATGTATATATTTTTCCCTCTGCTAAGCTTGAGGCTGCAGGTATTGTGTAGCTAGTGTGCATATGCAAAAAAAAAAACATTCCTAGAATTGTTGAAAAAGTTGCCTTGGTCCAGAATACCTCACAATCCTCAAGATCCTTATTTCATATTTTGTCAGATTTTTACACAGGTGTCTAATGTAAAATGTATTATGCTATGGCATCATGACACAAATAACAAAACCTCTGGACTGCAATGTCAGAATGAAATGCTGTAACAAGGCTTATAAACATTGTACTCCAATATAAAAACACAAAATTTTCTTGAGCCAGACTGGAGTACCAGAAGTCAAGTTATGTCAAAAACATAACATTTTTTTTAACATTGTAATACATAGTATTACTCCAAAACTAACCATACTGTCTTGCATAATACAAATTACAAAAGAGTTTCCCAGTGTAAACACTTTATTTGTAATTTCAATGTGTCGCCTATATCTTTACATCATTGCATTCTTGTTTTATTTATTATTTTGGCATTTATTTACAAAGAAATTCAGAAGAATTTACCAGAAGAAAGAAGCATAAATATGTGTACTTCTCTTTTATATGTTACAGTTTAAGAAACATGATTTTGGTATATTTTACAAAATACGTTAATGTACAGGACGAGCCCCTTTTGAAATACGCTCAGATAGTTTATCACAAAAAGCCTGCATATGCTTTTCAAATAGCAAGAATGAAAAGCTACACATACTGGATCTGTCTGGTCTTACATGAGAACAATACATGAGAACTTTCTTTACACTGCCAGGGAGAGCTCATGTATTCATAAATCAGTGTTTCACTCGATATTAAAGTTAAAATACTGAACATAATTTACAATTTCATTGTAATATAGTGCAAAGAGCACTGGAAGAGCAATCTTTGAGCAGTTGAAAGGGCATCTTATCGAATAACCCTGCTTGATGGCTCCTCCACCTTTTCAACTCTTTTTATAGACCTGGGCACCAAAGTCATTTCAGGGGGCTTAGCAGTGCATCATTTCCACCAATACATTCTCACTTATACTAGCCCTGACAAACACGGTTTAGAACCGTATAGAGCGATGACCCCACCATTCACCCCTCTTCAGGCGCTGTGTGTAGTGATTTCAAACCTAGGAATGTCTAGATCTGTCATCCCTAGAGTTCTGCTCAAGGTACTCATCAATCATAGTGAGATGATTGAGCCAGTCTTCGTTGCCTCCCACCAGAGTGTCTATGAAGTCCACCTCCACACCACCGGGTCCTCTCCCAGGCCCTTGCAGTCCCCCAGTCATTGCCCCATTGCTCTGATGCTGTGGTGGGTAGTTATAAGACGGTATCTTATGTCCGGAGTTGTGTCCAGGGCCGTAGCCCTGAGGTGAACAATGTTTGCCCACAGAAGCAGTCTGGTAGCTAGGAGGAGCCATTGCATTGGCTGTGTGCATCATAGATGGAGCCCCGGGCTTCATAACAGTTAGAGCAGAAAGCGGACCTCGGATTCTGAGGCTTTGTTGGGCCATGGAGGAAAGAGGGTGACTGGTGGGCATCTTCTGTTCTTGCCTACCAACCAGACCAGGGGCTACCTGATTAGGAGGAGGACGGGCACCAGGAAAGTTGGCTGGCATAGCTGCTATGCTGGATCGCTGTGGAAACTGAGGGCCCCCACACCCAGGTGGGACTCCACCGCTTGGGAAGGGATGTTGGTGGTTACCAGGGTCCATGTGTTGTTGCACCCCCTGTTGGTGCTGCCAGAGCTGGGACTGGGACGAAGGCTGCTGCTGAGAAGGAAACATCATACGTGAGGGAAGAGTTCCGGCTTGGTGCAACGCGTGCCGCAGATGATGGGTTGGCACAGGACCCCCTGATAGGCTGGGACAGGGCATTCCTGGCCGGGTCACACCATGAGATGGGTGCAGCGGTTGACGTGGAGGTCCACTCATTCCCATCATGCTCTGGCCCGGCTGCATTGCCATGCCAAAGTCTTGCGAGGGGTGGCAGAGGGGTTGTTTGGAACCTTTGCCACACATGTATCCTCCAACAGACTGAGAGACAGAGTTGCAGGAAAGACCCATTCGATTTGGGGGTATAGGACCGCTGTGGGAGAGCATGGAGGAATTTGGCTGTTGAGAAGCCCCCATAGCATAACCACCACACTCCGGAGGAAGTGGTCGCCCTGGGCCTACGAGGTAGAGAGAAATTACAATTAACATTGAGCATGACTTTAAGGATATTACAAGAGAAACGTGTTGGCACTTAATAAAAAGGGTTTTTGTCATCAGATCAGAGTATAAACAGAATATCAGCTTTGAGAAGAATTTAAGGAGGCTTGGCACAAAAATACACGGAAAACAAGTGCAAAGTTCGACTACAAAATTACACAAAAGAGAATTTCTATATTATTACTACTGTGTGATGTACCGTATATTGATCAGAATTATTTATTTTATGTAGGTTTAGTGAATGTACCTTGAAATGTGATAGGCCCTCCATTCATTTGCTCCAATTGCCTCTGCTTTTCCTATAAGAAACAGATGAAGATGAACTTAAACTTTAACAATACAAACAATGGCACCTAATGTTTATAGTGCACTTTGACAGTGTTTGACAAATTTAATTAAGTATTTTGTGAAGCACTGACCTGTTGCTGTTGTATTTGGTTGTTTATCAGCTGATTCTTAAGCAGGTTGTAGTTGGTGCCCTGGGTCTGCCTTGGCACTGCTGATGGAGGATCCTGAAGGTGTGGCACCATTCCTGCACTTTGATCCTGAGACGCAAAGTAGAAAAGAGAGAAGTGTTAAACTGGTAGTCCGTTTACATATCTGCATTTAAGCTCCTTTTTTTCTCAGAGGCCAAAACAATGGCCATGATCTCAACTTCACTTGACCTACGGCAACAACTGTAACCAACTACACATTATCTCATTGTGATCAAACACATGACGCCATTCAGCGTAACTCAACACTGCTAGAAAGGTCATTTAAAACATGCCAACGTGTTCTAACAAGGCTTCTTTCCAGACAGAGTCGTAAACATCTGTAAATAACCACGGAGGATTCAGAGCAGACCCTGCCTTCCCAGAGCCACGGACGTTTGTTTTTGTTGGCTTTGTGTGAATGCACCCCTCCACCAGAACCGTCCAGCCTAGGCATTCCCATATTCCCATTCCCACAGAAGAAACGCTCCCCACCCTTTTCCCTCTCTACTCCCATCAAGATCCTAAAAAAACGCTACTCATTCATGCGTAACTGAGTAGAACATTCATCACAGATCATTATAAAAGACCTAGAAAGATAATTGCTCATAGTCTAAAATAATCTGTTGTGCAAAGGCATTCTTACATATTTTCTCAAATTGGACTATGATTTATCCTGAGATAAACAGCAGATAGAAACAAAATGTAAATAAAGAGATGTGCATGTATAACACAATTAGTAAAAAAACAACAACTTGAAAACCATTTCTTTTAGATTTACTGTTTACTGCATTTTTCCCACAGTACATCCTTGGCAAAGAGTAACAGGAAATACAGGAAAAGGGATCTGTCATATCTCATGACGGAAATAAAATTACAGTGACGTTTTTTCTTCTTCATTCAAGTACTTCAGTTAATTAGTTATTACATTTGAACAATTTAGAATAGTTTTAATCCTAATTAAAATACAAATAAAAATCATTAAATACACATGCAGAAAACCCAACATCACACTTAATAACAAGCAAAGCTTATCTAGGGCACCAACACATACTCCTAGCATGAATTTGGTGTAATCATCTTTGCTTGTAGCAGGCAGGGTGGTGAAAACGGCTTCCCATGGGGAATATCGTGGTGCTTTGCAGTGGAAATGAATGGCTTGTCTGCAGCACTAGTGCTGGTAATGGATATTGATCCAGCTCTTGGCTATGTGCAGCCAGACTAGAGAGCTGGTTCAGACACTTTTGTTGATGTAAGGGCAGTACCTGCAAATTATCCATGCTATGATTCTTTTTACCATTAAGAACGTGATAACAAAAATTCCTAGAGAGTGAAAATGTACAGTCAGGGCTGGAAATGAATCTATAAAGTGAACTTTATGGGGGCACAGAGTTAAAATGTAGAGGATTTCCATCATCTAAATCACACCACTGGTTTAAAAATATATCCCTAGTCCCCCAGTAATTTTGTGTATAGTGAATATTATCTCAAATTCTCTCTTGTCAGCATTTCAGTGCTTTGTTATTTAGACTACAAAGAAAGATAACAGTTACTTGATTAATATATTGATTAGTGACTATCTCCAACCTACGGTGAATGCTCGATCCACACTCGTGTTTATCTGTATTAGAACGCTAGATGGCGCATGCGCACTCTCTAAAGCCCCAAACAAAAACAGGACGCAGGCGTGTTGAACTGCTAGATCCCTCTCAAGAACAATTTAATACGCTGGGCTTTATTTGAACGACAGCTCTATCGCCTGTCTTTATCGATCCTCTAAAGCACTCGAGGGCTGAAACTGCTCTTTGTCCAGCTTGGCACTGCCATTTAGATGAAGGGGCATAAAAGCTGGACTGCACGCAAGTCGGCGACTCGGCGTCCAAATATAAAATAGCTGTCTGCTCATTGTGTCTTTTAAACACGCGACATGCTATCAGGACGCAGCTTGCGCTCTATCCGGAAAAGCTCGCCAAGTAAAACAGCGTTTCCGATCGTGCCCTCGATAAGAGACTGTCCTGAACTACACCCTAACACCTCACAACCTCTCCGGAGCCTCCAGCAACACACGCACGCTACAAATAAAGCACTCCGTCAAACCGCCTCCTTTTCCGTTCGGCTCCGTGCGCGCGCGCGCTCGTGCTTCACGCATTTCAGCGCGTTTAATAGATGAGATATCACAGCGGCAGAGGTTATCAAAGCAATTCACAGCCATTGTTGCCCAACAATAAGCAATCATTCCTGTGCGTATAAGAAATGCTTAACCGTGGAAAATATATGGGGTGGAAAGAAAATACATTCTCTCTTTCAATTAAGTAAACTTGTTGGCAAACACTGCACATTCATAGTGCACCATTGCATTTGCATTAAAACGCAATGTGAAATAAATTATAATAAGAAAGCGATAAGGGATAATGTAGGCTACATGCAGCTGGGTGCCTGAATACTGATTTGAAATCATTTTTATTAGCTCGCAACAAATTTAAACCAGGCGTAACATGTAAGTCATACTACTCAAAATGACTCAAATGAACTGTGTGTTACCAGTTTTAGTGGTTATTACCAGGGGATAACAGTCATCACAATGTCACAACTGCAATCAGGATCGAGTTTTGCAGACAACTGCCTAATAAGTATTAAATGGGAGAGACATATCAAGAAAATCTGACTTTTTTCATGTTTAAGTGCTATAATTGGTATAAGTGATACATTTTTGCTCACACCTACAAAGTGGCAATTTTAACACGCTATAATAAATTATCTATATGATATTTTGAGCTACAACTTCACATATGTACTCTGGGTAACACCGAAGATTTTTTTACAAGTTTTCCCCTTTAACAAATAAAATAAAGCATGTGGATCAAATTGAACTGCACAGTAAATGTGACACCAAGAGCAAATGTAACAAAAAGGAATGTAACGTTCAATCCAAGTAATTAAAAGGCTAAAGAAAAGATGAAGAAATAGATGAACTATGCCAATAAAAGTAATATGAGCATAGGTTTAGAGACAGAAACACAGGCACAAGCAAATCACACACTGCTCTTTATATTCTCCCTCAGGGACCAACAATCATAAACCACATAAAAGTGCACAATTATCTATACTGTCAAACTAACAAGAGTAAAAAACAATTATGCAGGCGCACGCTGTTTGATCAATCACAAATATACAGAAGCCAACCCGCATGATGGCTTATCATCATCATCCTTATTTTCAGGATATGAAATTATTATTTGCCCAACCCTGACACCCAAAATCAAAGGCTACATAAACGGGTTATATTTTAAATGTATCCATATGTTCAAATTGGGGTCCATTCTTCAGGCTTTAGTGGAATTGCAATGGGAAAATGTAGCAGTGTTGGTCAGTGTGTGTGTGTGTGTGAGAGAGAGAGAAACAGAGACAGAGAAAGGGAGAGATGCAACTTAGTGACCTTGCTGAGAGTAAAAGGGAGAGGGAAAGTTTATTAATGAGTGTTGCAAAAGTAATGAATAGAGGAGACAAAGAAAGG
The DNA here is from genome assembly GCF_030506205.2 of Paramisgurnus dabryanus. NCBI lineage: Eukaryota > Metazoa > Chordata > Actinopteri > Cypriniformes > Cobitidae > Paramisgurnus > Paramisgurnus dabryanus. The sequence goes on along the minus strand of NC_133338.1, from coordinate 25,082,677 downwards.
GAGATAAATTAAAACCCGCATTTACATTCACGCAACTGACAGACAAGTTTATCTAAAAAGACTTACGATGCATTTAGACCAGGGGTCTCCAGACTTTTTGAGAGCAAGTGCTGTCACAATGGATAAAACAATCAGAAGGGCTACTTTTTGATATAGTTTTTACTTGTTGATATGTTTTATCATTGTTTAAAATGTATAAAAGAAGCAAAGCCAATATAATAATATATGTAATAAATAAATATTCAAATTCAGGCTATCAGTAGAATGTGGCTTGGTGGGCCTGTGCAGGAAACCTGGTGCACACGGGCACCATGTCGGAGACCACCGATTTAGACTATATACTTTTATCAGTGTGTAGGCCTATTTTCTGCAATCACTACCATACGCTAGCATCATGCTCTGGGACATTAGGGATAGAAAGACGGCACATGAAAGAAAAGTGTAAGAGAAAGTAGAACAGAGATGTATAGAGCGCTCTGCTGGGTCCTATCTGTGTGTGTTTAGCTGGCAGAGGTCCAGATGTCTACAGCACAGACAGACACTATAAGTACTATGATTGCCTTGGTGAATATAGGCTTTTATCTCCACAGAAAATAAGTTTATTTACGTCTATTACCTTGATGGCTGGGTTAAAGGGCTTTCAAATGTAAATCAACACAATAATGCCCTGTGGTACCTACAGTATACGGGCTGGTTCTATGTTTATATTGAGAATTGATAATGTTAAATATTATTTATAATGCAAGCCTTGGTTTATGCATATAGTCAAACACACATGTGCGTAACGATAGTGGGATCGGCTCACATCATTGGGCATGAGCGGAGGATGTTAATGAATGTGACGCCTGACCTACTTCTACAACAACACGTATCAGCTCTCTCTCTGTTTGTGTAGCTTGGAGACAAGAGCCAGCCTTCATGCCAGCCTTCCTCTGCTGGTTAACCACATTGTGCCATGTCCACCATACAGACAGACAGATCCCATTCCAACAATCAGAGCCGGTTGTTGGGGATATCCACATGTTTTGTTCAGACAAGTAAAAATAGATGCAGGCAAAAATCGGTCTCCTCCCTTCATTGAGGGGAAAGTGAATAAAGATTGGAGGTGTGTGGGTGGTTGGATGTAAATGGAGAGAAAGACAGAGCTCCCCCAGTCTTGCGGCTTTGAAGCCTGCTAACTATCCTGGGACCCTTTGAAACGCCGCCTCAAATTCCCGAACTGTTCCTGGCACGCACTTCTGTGTGAGAACATACACCCCTCCCCCTAACAGTGGACTGGAGAGAGTAAGACGCACACACTTGTGTGCAAAACCTTGCTTACATTCCACATTTGCACAAAACATATTTACACATTAAAAAATGTTCTCACACGTACTACACACACACACACACACACAAACACACACCTGGGCTTAGAGGGAAAGAGCTGCTGCCAGGCTAGTGTTAACTTGGCAGAGGGTTTAATTTATTCAGCATTCATTTCTACCGCAGCTGGGCTCTGTGTCCTCAACCTTGCAGAACACGAAGCACGGACCCGCATAGGGCTGCGTCAAAAACCGATACCTAATATCGTCACTAAAGCTCTCGACAAGGTTAGTCCTACTGGGTTTTTTGGTATCAGTCAACGTATTAACCCGCAAATGCACCTGTGACCTTGCCATTGTTAGCACCACGCAGGCATTTACTACCTGAAGACTTTACCCAGGCTGGTGATGCACGTTGGCAGGTTCTGTTTATTATTTTACCTGGGCAGTCTTTTAAATTCTATAATAATCCTTATTTGTTTGTATTTGTCTGAACTAGGCCTCACACAATACCCTGAAACCATATTCTCTACCATCTGTGTACACCCCCCACCCCACTCCTGTACCCCCCCTTTCTCCATTAGACCTTAGGGCAAGGTCACTAGGGACGGGCTCTGCTTAGCCACTACATTACAACACAAAGACAACACAGTCGCCCTTCGCTCTGTCTGACAAAGTGTTTTATTAAGCCATTTTTGTTGTCAAGTCTCATACGGTTTTCTGTTTAGTGTCACTCCTGTGTCCATATTTTAAACTGACAGGAAGCTTAATGATGTTAACAGAACGGACAATTCTTACATAAATAAAATCTCAACACTTCATTCTTTTAATGCTTTTATTCACATTAATTCACAAATTAATTCATTTATTTACAAATGCTCCTTACTGTACCTTACTTATGAGGTAAATAGCTGTGTAATAAGTAGGATAATGTACAGGCAGCCGGTTGTTATCACAGAAATAAGCCTTGACAGTGTGATCAGGCTTGTATCACACTGAAAAGGGTTATTTCCCAATAATAATTTTTTTAACGTGGCATTAAAGGGGGCATTTTACAAGACTTTCTTAAGATGTCAAATAAATCTTTGGTGTCCTCAGAGTACGTATGTGTAGTTCAAGCACAAAATACCATATAAAAAATTTATTATAGCAGGTTAAAATTGCCACTTTGTAAGTGTGAGCAAAAAATGTGCCGTTTTGGGTGTGTCCAAATGCAAATGAGCTGATCTCTGCACTAAATGGCAGTGCCGTGGTTAGATAGTGCAAATTAAGGGGCAGCATTATCCATTTCTGACATCACAAGGGGAGCCAAATGTACTGGGTTGATCTTTTTCACATTTTCTTGACACAAGCATTGGGGACCCAATTATAGCACTTAAACATGAAAAAGTCTGATTTTCATGATATTTACCCTTTAAATATTGATTTTAAACATTTAATTTGCTAATTTGCAACGAATGCAGACCTTTCCGCGAGGAAAATGCGTTTACTTTTGGTTTTAAGACAAGGCGTTTAAACAGAGCCGATCCTGGCCTTCTGGGGGCCATAAGCAACTTTGTGAGGGGGCCCTCTCATCACGTTCATAAAAACATTCACTGTCTCTGCTTAAATGTAGCTATAAACAAAATGTTAACTAAAACACGTATTATCTTATAGCTGTATATTTTTGCCACATGTACATTACTGTGACACTCATCAGAATACTTCCTAATTATAACATTGACACATGTTTTATGAAAAGCTCTTAATCTGTTACATTAGTACTTAGAAAACAAGGTCTACTGCCAAATATATACTTTTTTTAAGAGATGTAGATTATCAGGGAAATTTTAAATTATGAATGAAATATAAAAACCAAAATAGCTGTCAGATAAACTATAACAAATAACTCAATAGATTTTCCAATTTGTTTAAAAACTAAGGCATGATCAGACTCCACAATTAAACACACCAAAATACATAAATAATTCTCTAAATATGCAAACATTAGACCTAATGTGCATTGTTTTAAAGTGCTAACAGGAGTCACACAACATCTTGCATGAATAAATGTGTTTATTTTTTTAACACGTATGAAATGATTTTGATTTATTAATGTGTACAAGCATTTCTAACAAAACACACTGGACTAAAACTGAATCTAGGGATTTGTACTGCAGTGTTTGTTATAAATCCATTGCATGGTTTTTCAAGACTAAATAGGTATTTTGCGTTCTTAATCTTTTTACGTCCCCTTCATGGCTCTTGTCTTTCCTGCTCCGGGCGGATAGCTTTAATATCCGAATGAAGACGCATGTTGATAGACGCGTCAACCGCATGCAGATCTGCATGGAGGGACTGACTACTGTAATTATAGTATCGTGAGATCAGACTACTTGTTATAATTTCGAATGGCTCCCGCGGCACAATGATGTCACTCGTCAGCTGGTCTGTGCAGTGCTGCATGTAGTTACGAACAAGGGGGCCCCCTAGTGGTGCGGGGCCCCACGCAGCTCGCGTAGCCTGCGTATAGGGCAGATCGGCTCTGTGTTTAAATGTCACAAACACACTATTTGGTTTAATCATTTGTAAATATAATGTCATATATGTTATTAAAATACATTTGTATTTAATTTTGTGTAATATTAAACAGTAGTTTTGAGTGGTTGTTATCTGGGAATAACAAACCTGCAAATTTCACCAATCAAAATCAAGCATTCCAACAAGTTAGACAAGTAACAAGCACAAATCCACACAACAGTTAATCACAGTGCTGTACAAATAAAAACTTATAATAAATCAAATCAAATAAATAAATAAATACATTGTCTAGCTGTCACTATCCTTTTCTAAATGTAAACCTTTGCAGCTCAATTCATTTTAGTACCTCAGATATGAACACATATCTGCACCTAAATAGTATATTTTAGGACCTTTTTAAGGGGTACTGCCCCAGTGGCAGCTTGGGACCATTTTTCTGACATTATAGTTTAAGTCAAATTTAAGATTAAAGTAACTGCAATAATGATTGGCTTACTGTTACAGTCCCTTTTAATACACGGCTTCTTACAAAAAAAATAATAAATGGACATTAAAATGACTGTGGTTGTTACAAAATTATGCATGTCTTTGTTAGTCAAAAGACCCCTGGCATTTTCTTCTTGTTGTTTACTTGATGGCATGTTCTGCATTGGTCGCCTTCCTGATCTGCCATCTATTTGATTACACAGGCAGGAGAGCATTGTTTTCATCATGGACTGTTTACAGAAAAACAAAAATTTGATTTTCCACGTAGTTCTCCTGAGATCATGATACCTCGTGTGTGTTTAAAGTGCTGTGTAGAATACCAAGGCTGCAGGTCGTGTCAGTCAATTGAATAATGAGAGAATAAGGAGAGATGATTGGGAGGAAAGAGGAACAAAGAAATGTGGAGCAACGCGGGGTGTTACTATTCTCTTTCTCATTTTAAACCAAAGTGCTTTTAAACGCACACAAACACACACACGCAAGGATGTGAAAATTGAATATTCTGTGACTATTATAACAGCACGTAACAGCACAGGAAATCACTGACAACTGTTATGAATGTTTCTTTATAAAACAGAACTGAGAGGATGCAATATTACTATGAGATCCTGGTAAAAAAAACATAATATTTATAATATTCACATGCTTGTTCATGAAACTCATATATAATACATTTCTGTTTAAATAGTACATAAAGGATTCACAGAGGCTGTTTACTTGGGAACGCATGTTGAATTTATCCATGCTGATTTTTAATAGTTTTTCCTCAATAAACATGCTTGCCGGACACTTTAACAACCAAAATGTTTTTTTTAGAGTCGTTCAGAGCTTCATGTTAAAGCTGTTGCGTAAGGTTTTTAAGACTTTTTAAAAAGTGTTAAAACACACCCGTATGCTAATTAAATGGGAAAATTTACATACTGCATATAAGTGGAGTATTTGTGGTTTGTGAATAAGGCATTTTAGCTCTTAAAAAGGTTTAAAAAGCATTACATTTAGTTATTAGTTAGCTACACCGAAAGATTTTTTAATTATCTTCAGTTTAGAGGCAGAATTGTTTGAAACACTGTCTGCTACCGTGGTCGGTGGGAGGAGGAGATTTCAGTGAACCCTTCTGTGTCCCTTTCTCTGGTTTTTACTCTGCAACAACAGAAAAACAGCACACCAGAACTTCCTTCCTGTAGACCACAAACGTGTGTGTGTGTTTATGAGAATGGATAAACGTCAGGCAGAGCTAAAATGTGTCTGAGCATCAGCAAAACATCTTTCCTAAAGGTAATTCTTGCAAACGTGCACTTTTACTATAGACACTTATATTTTATCTCTTTCATCACTTCATAAAACTTGGTATTGTCTTTTACTAACAAACATGCACTCAACACACACACACTCCCACACAGTCTCTCTCTCTATCTCTCTCTCGGTCTAAGAGGGATCGTGGGGGGATTACTGCTGTCAAAACAGATCAGCTGCTTAGACCACTCACCCTTGTCTAAACCAGACTGCTGTAAGCCTTATGAAACAGGCAATCCCTTATAAACACTTTATAAACATCTTACACACTCTTCGTAAACCTGTAATCGTAGCTTATTAGCCTCTTATACACTTCACAAAGCTGCCGTGACAGGTTTAAATAACACACATCCCACATACATCTGCCATCTATCCAAATTGCTCCAAATTCAACACCTTATGTGAAACACATAATGGTGAAGAGCTAACAATGTATATGTTACACATTAAGGGATTTTGTACAGTCAAGCCGGTCATAATCACAAAACGAACTCTGAGAGGGCGATCAAGTCCCTATGTCAAGCTCATTAAATGGCTACTTAATAATTAAATAAGGTGATATGATCTGAGATGCAGTTATTTTATTGTGTGAGAATAATGACGTCTAATACAAATCGTTCCTCGGACGTTACCGAACAATTAAATTTGACTTCAAAATGCTGTGATCGACCAATCAAAATCAAGCAGATCTGATGAGCTATGCGAGGTGTGTGTGTGTGTGTGTGTTCTCGTACATCTGCAGCCCGTTCAAGGTACTCTGTCATCCTTAGGGAAGGGAGACCTTGGGGTGCACCAGTTTTTGTCTATCTTCATGCAAGGTTAGCAATTTAAATCCACTGATAAGATGTGCATAACACACTCACACACAACATGTCCTTGAGCACTCTTCTTTTCTGTCTGTGCTAAGTTACACTCCCTTTGCTTTCATTCAAGTCATTTGGTCTGTAAAAATTGATCTGTTCTTTATTTTAACCCATCAATTTCAGTTTATCCCCACCATGAAATCAAATGTTGTCTGGTCAATCCCAAGATCATGGGTTGAATTTCCAGGGAAACACACAAAATGAAACTTTTGTATATCTTACATAACGCCGATATGCATAATACGCCAAATGCATAAATGTAGTGAAAAAAGTCAGTCAAACGCAAACAAAAAATTTGTATTTTGATCATATCAGTGTGTGTTTCCTGGTACTTCTTGTCTTGTTTCTCAAAGCCCTTTATTTTTCCCCTCAGTGAACAAACTGCTTTAATAAAGCATGGTAATCCTGGATGAATGAATTAGGTTAATGCTGGGGAACGAATGACACAAACAATATATTTTCTCTCCCTCTCTTCCCATCTCACTCTCATGCTCAATAGGCATGGACTGTTCTTTTAAGCACTGCACACCCGGTTTCATTTGGTAAATTGATTGGGAGATTTGTGTGTTCAGTGGAAGATAAAGAAAGCCCCATGGGAGGAGTAGGAGAGCCACTACCATTAAAACTGACAGATGTCAAACACGCAAACACGAATCACACGCTTAGGGGCAACGCTGGCATATCATTAGGTTTATTTATTGTAATTTGAGAAACGGGAATGTTTCTTTGATCGTCTCTGCTTATTTAACATCTTTTCGTGCCATTGGATACATTCATGTGTTGGACATTTAAAACAAAAAATTGGTTTGAACATGTTATTGGTAATCCGTTTAATTATGCATGCCACACTCTGGTCCATATGTTCCTCAGCGAGCATGCTACAGAGGAGGTGGAAAAAAGCACCATGTGTGAGATGATCCCCTGTCGGGGAGGGAATGAAACAGGAATATACTGGAATCATTTGCTGGACTGCCAACTTTAATCCCTGTTTTAATCTCATCTAAATGATTCTGTAAAGTATGTCACTGCAATATGTTACTGTAATGGTTACAGAGAAATCTTTGACGTGCAGATGAATAAAAGAAACACATTGAGGATTAGACATGATGATTGTGTTGGTCGTTGGAGTCTCTTCCAAAAACTCTTTCTTCCACATACAATGAACATTTTGTTTACAGAGGTGAAACAGTTTCTGAGTCTAGCTTAAAGGCATGAATCTGTAACGTCAATCTAACCGCTGACACAAACCATCGCGTGGGGGCTTTCACACTCTCTCTATCTCTCTCTCATACACACACAGAAACAAGCATGCACATATATGTGGGTGTAATTTTGCAAGTGGTCGACTTGGTGACTCCAGTTTGTTCTTCGGCCAATGGGAGCAAAGGACTGGGTGTGCCCAAAGCATTAGATGAGTAGATTTCACCAAATAAACCACAGTGTTATGACTGAACTTGAAGTGTTGCACAGACTTGTTTATTTGTGTCAAATCTGAAAGAATTCACTCTGTGCTCTATGCCTATGAGGACAATTTCTACTTATGAGGGGGTGTTCGCAGACAGGGATAAATGTAGGTGATGAAAGGCCGGTTGTTGGAAAAGATGAAATGCATCAAAGCATAAGATGGTGCCAGATAGCTTGTGATATTGCACTTAACAACAGTTCATGGGATGGTGGCCAAATAGTTAATGATCTAGCCTGATAAAATAAAGCTGAAGGTTAAACTACCACAGGAACTCTTCAATACGTAAGGAATAATTGACGATAGGCCATTGAATTAGTAAGGAATAATTGACGACGGGCCATTGAATTATAAGAAAATAATGCACACCCAAGGTGCAATGGTATTTTCAAATAATTCAAAGGACCGGAGTCAATTATTCCTCTTATACCACGATTACCACAAACATTGCTCTGGTGCCTATTTTTAACACATTTGACAAGTTAGGTGTGCGGTTATCTGAAATTAATGCATACCCATGGAACATTTCTTAGCCAATCAGAAAACAGCATTCATCAGACCCGTGGTATAATTAAAAAATAATGCACACCCAAGGTGGCAATGCGGCACGACACAAAGTGGTCACCACATACGTTAAGACATTGCTCTGGTAGTTATTTAAAAAAAAATTACAGGTCAAGTGTGCGTTTATCGAAAAATAATGCACACCCGTGGAACATTTCTCAACCAATCAGAATAAAGCATTTAACAGCCCTGTGTTATAACAGTGTAATACTGAGATTTTATTTTTAAGGGCACTTATGGTCCGATTCAAGTTTTTCCTTTGGGGTGTAAGTTTGTATTAGTACATGTTGACGATATGCAAAAGATAAATTCCCCAAAGTAAATGTTGACGCGAGTTATCGTCTCCAACGTAAATCTCTTTTCTCTGACTACAACAAACCCACAGATTGTAGGCAACAGTTTACTTCCTGTGATAGGTGATGTAGACAAGACCGGCATTATCATAATTCATCCCGCTTCAGACTCACAGCCTGTTAGTTAACTTCAGGAAGCATTGCATTGTGCGCAAATCTTTCAAACATGGTAAGGAGCGTCACATTTCTGGCTGACGTCAGAGGTATTCAGGCCAATCACAACGTACAGATACATACATCAACATACATCACGGTATGTTGAAAATAATGTGTTTTTAACCATAAACCACACGAACACATTGTATTATACCAAATACTAGGGGTGTAACGATACACTAAGCTGACGGTTCGATCTGTATCTCGATGCTTGGTTCACGATACGATACACATCACGTTTTTTTTTTTGGAGCAATTAAAAAAATTAAACTGTTATTTAAATTTTAGATTAATTTTCATAATATTAACAATTTCAGAAAAAAAATGAATTAAGGGACTTAGCAGGGGCGTTAGATATAAAGCTCTACTGTGGCACATGCCCCCTATTTTTTTCTGACTTTTTTGAAAGCCTAACACTTCTATACAATGTCCTATTCCTACATGTATTTAAAAATATTTAAGTATCATGTTCATTATACTTAACATGAACATTGTTAACATGTTTGGAGGCATAAATGGCAAAAAAGATTTGGAAATAATGACACAGGGATACATATTTTCTAGCACATTTGCATTTTACATTATACAATTATAACAATGATTAATAACTTATTTTTTACAAGAATATTTTTACAATAGCACTGTTTTAAGAAACCATTCATTTTATGACTGCTATACTATACTAAAATAATCTCAGTCATAGTTACTGCATTGCCAACTGTGTCAGCTAGTGAACTAAATATTAATTTCATATCTGAAAATACAGAACAGTATAACACATACGTGTTGATTTTTTTCAGCAACAATGCAATTCTATAGACTTGACAGAGGTTTACTTGAGATTTTTTCTCTAATGTTTGAGATCTGACTGGGTGAGGATTAAACTCCCTTAAACTCATCATCTGTCAATTCTGCTTCCCTTTTCCTGCTTTGCACAAAACATTTCTGATGTCCATCTACCGGAGCCAATAGTGATCGAGTTAAAATAAGATTATAATTATTATTTATATTTAGTTTTGTTATGTTTTCATAAGATATCTCAATCGCGTGGCGTTTCCTGGTTTGCGGCTAAACGCTGAACGGACAGAACAGAAGCGCATGTCTGGATATGTTTTTGTACGTGCACGCGTCCGTGCGATTGATTAAGATTCCCGTCGAGTGATATAAAAACAAAATGCTTCCAGACGTCGGACTTAAAAGATGACAGGGCATTATCTATATCAGTTTCTGTTTCTACCGAAGTTATTTTGCTGACCTTCAGTTCAAGCTGCAGTTGATTCAAGCGATGTCTGTGTGACTGCGGTGAAGCACAGGTGATGCTGGCGCAGAGTAGATCACGTGTTGACCGGTCAATGAATACAATTTAAAGGCCCTGTCCCAAATGGCGCACTTCATGTGGACTTTCGGTCTCGTAGCCTTAAATTGCGCGTTCTCGCTTAGTCTACGAGTCCGTAGGGTGTCCCATCTGTCATTTTTACGCTTTGAAGTGTGCTCATCAGCGCCTCCTTTGCCCCCTTGATGCGGTCTTCAGCGAAGCCCGCACTGCAGCAGGCTTCGTGCACTTTGCCAACCCAGAAGTCCTTGCGAAAGGGCAATCAGACCAATCAGACGACGGAAGGGAGGAGTTCACACTGACGGGCAACTTCTCTAACTATTTCCGGTGTGATGCTCGAGTCTGTCCCAAAATACGACTCCGGTGCACCCACGTGGACTCGCATCAAGGGTCCCTAAAGTCTGGACTACGTGATGTCATCAAAGTGTGGACTCTGAGGAGGACCACAAGTCCGGAGTGTGCCATTTGGGACAGGGCGAAAGAACGTCATCGTATAAATATCCCCATCATGCACGATGCAACATTGTGGCATTTTTGTATCGCGAAGTATCGTTCTGCGAAGTATCGTTACATCCCTACCAAATACACAAAATAACATTGTTTTTTAAGCAATGAAATAGGTGTCCTTTTATCATGACCTTACTAGTTTTCAAATCATTTTTACTAATTATTTGGATTAGTATGAATTTCAATGATAACATTAAACTGTATTAACATTTTTGCAGCTTTTTATGACACCGGGAACCTGATCTAATCTTTAATATTAGGCAACAAAACATTACAATCTCTAAAGCATTCTACCAACAGCAATTTAATAGATGCTTGTGATTGTTGTATTTTACCCCCTTATGATAATGCATTTGCAGCATGGAGAGAGTTACTGGGACACAGGAGACTGAGAGGAAAGCATGAGAGAATAAGATGAGAGACACCAGAGAGCTTAATAGTACATCAGTTATGATAACAAAGTGAAACATTGCTCTCTTACAGCGGTGATGTATTTAACCAGATACACAAGACAAGACACAAGCCTTAAAATCAGATTCTGTAACTCTCTCCTGCACCGCTGTATTGTGTGTGCAGCGATCAAAGTAGAACAAAGGCTCAAATGCTCAGTGCAATTTTGTTTCTCCTTGCACTCCCTCCTTCTCTCTCTCCTTCATCACTCTCTACACAGGGTGTCTGAAGGAAGGCAACGAAAAGACAGCAACAAATAACTGCACGTCACGCAGAATGAATGGAGGAGAGAGAGGACGAGAGAGAGAGGAACACACCCAAACAGGAGCAGAAGAAAAACACTGAATCAGCATCTACCACAGCAAAAGCTGCCATCTAAAAAACCTGTGTGTGTCAGGGAGGAAAAGATATTCTAGTCTGTATGAGAAAGTGACTTTGTATATATATATATTTATGTGTGTGTGCGCGCACTGGTATGCGTAAGGAGTGAAGAATAAATAGAAGCAGTGAAGTTACCCTTCACCTAGCAAGGTTTATAGTTAAAGGGTTAAAGGTTTATAGTCATGTCATTATTTACTCACCCTCAAATTGTTTCAAACTTCTATAAATGTATTTGTTTTGGTAACACAAAGGAATCTATTTGTAAAACAAGCCGGAAGCAGGAGAATCATTGACTTCCAACGTAGGAAAAATACAATACAAATTAATGGTGCTCAAAAACTGTTTGGCTACATTGCTCAAAATATCTTCTTTGTGTTGGTAAGAGACATTTGTAAACAAACAAGAAGCAGGAGTACCACAGACTTCCATAATAGGAAAAATATGGAAGTCAATGTTGTTCAAAAACTGTTTGGTTGCATTGCTCAAAATATCTCTCTTTGTGTCAGAACAAATGTATACAGGTCTGTAACAATGTGGCTTAATAAATAATGACAATATTTTCATTTTTGTGTAAATTACTCTTACTTTTAAAAAGTACACACTTATTTATGTAACAATTCTTAAAGTAGGAATTAGTAAAGATTTCCACTCTATAAAGATTTTTACAAGATTTTTTTGTTAAGAGGACCTAATACACGGAAAATACATATGGGATTTGTCCGGGATCGTTCGATTTATGCATTCACACTTCCAATGATATGCCATAATCTGTGTGTGCGTTCACACAGATACCATAAATATCCCGGAAAGACACATGACGTGAAGTCCTGCACTTGTTAGTTTTTTTTCCATTGCAGCATGAAAAGTTTGCTTATTATCCATTATTTCCTTCTCCAGAAACCACTTGCGTGCATTTTTGTTTATGATAAGACTATAAAGGAGCGCGTGACTCACCTTTCTAGTATGCTGGTGAATGATCTCAGCTCCAGAGTGGATATTTGGCGAGCTCCCTTCAGTCCAGTTTGCAAACATTTCTCATCATGAATGTTACTCTGCATGTAAACCTCTCGTTTGTTGCCATGACACGCGCATCCTCACTACGGCACGCCTCTTACGGCATTGTTTCTGTGTCTCATTCACACTGAGGGCTTTCTGGGTATCTTACGGCAATGTTACTAGGTCCTCATTCCGGGAGCGATGCCAGAACATTTATGGAATGTATTTGCGTTCACACAGATACTTGTCTGGTAATTTTATTGGTATTTTTTGTGACCATAGTGTTGTGTGAATGAGGTTCTAGTAACTTTGCGTAACATATCCACTATCCATGCTAAAACTGAGATTATTCAGAAGCATGACAGAACAGCGCATTATGCGCTCCTTATGATCTTGTCATAAACTAAAATGCACAAGTGTGGTTTTGGTCAATTAGCAAACTTCAGACGCTGTGGACCAAACCTACCAAGTGCTAGGGCTGTGATGGTGGCAAATTTTTACCACCGCGGTGGAACCATCAACAACAACCGCCGGTGTTGCGGTGGTGGGGTCCATGGGGGGGGGGGGGGTTAGGGGGGATTAAATGGTGAAAGAAAATAACGTTTCACTAAATGCGCTTCCTGATGCGCGCGACTTTAATCTTTAATCTGGTAAAAATTTTATTTCACAACAAAAGACAAACGTGATGTGTATGTATTTCACTGTCACTGGAGACCAATAGAAACTAACGCAGACGCACAACACAGTGACATGGCTAAACTCCAACGTGCTGAGTTATGCTAAAATCCACCAGTTTAGTGGAAACGCCATACATAGTAATGTAGCGGAGATTTGTGTATTAACATAAAACAATGTTAAAAATTTGTATCTTAGGCTATAAATTACTGTACAACTTTTGTTATTATTATTTGTGTACAAAAAACTGCAATTTTTACTTATTATTTTGTTTAATCATTCACCTGATATGTGACGTCACACAACCGCCGGTGGCACTTCACCACTGCGGTGGCATTGCACCACCGCGGTGGTGCGGTGGTCATGACAACCGTCCCACCCCTACCAAGTGCAGGACTTTAAATACGTCACAGGTCTTTCCGAGATCTTTATGGTATGTGTGTGAATGCATGCACAGACTCCAGAAAATCACTGGCAGTGTAAATAAACCAAAAATCAATCAATCCCGTCTATATCCCATTTTCCGTTAATTTTTTTCCGTAGTGTCTGTGTGGGATGCAAGGGCTGTAGTGGCATGCATGTTTAGATTGCATTATCTCTGTAAACATCATTTTCGGAGATGCAAAAATGTGCACAATGGAAAACAGCATTAACCAATAACATCACAGTATCACAGTATAAGTATTTTAATGACCCAATCGAGTTAATACATAAACAAAATCAGGTCCTACCTTACATTACTTTTCCCATAAATAGAATAAATCAATAAAAAATTGCATTCGCAATCTATAAACGTCCTTAAAATGCAAATACACATTTGCACTTTTAAAAACACGAAGCGGAGCTGGCACGCCGGTCACTTTTCAAGTTACATACATTTGACATCACAGAGACATAAACAAACACATGATGAAAACCAATTAAACCACATATACGTGAATGTACCGTATCTGGCAAGCAGCCACACTTGAGCTGTCAAACAGGCAGTCATCACTGTCAACACTGGCTTCGTGTTGCGTTAGACTCAATCTGACATTTATATAACCCGCTGTAACACAAACACAGTGTCCAACCAAATCCAGAAGTCATCACGCGCACGTGGCTGTACATTCGCTTCATATAAACTGATGCCAGACATAGAAAAAGAGTAGTTTCACAACTCCACTAAGGAAATCTAGACTAAACAATCTACAGTATGATAAACAAATTCATCCTTTTGTTGCTTATCATTCTCTCAGCTTTAAACAAGAATGTTTAATCTACCTACTGTATACTGTACACACACATACTGTATGAAGGAATGACAGCTATTTCTAACAAGATGGTGTATTCTGAATAAATCTTTGTTACTCCGTTGATATACACACACACACACACACACACACACACACGCACGCACGCACACACTTTCTCTCTTTCTCAAGAAAAATACCACCTACACATAAGCTCTGATTGTGTAATATTACAGAGATACTTTAGGAATGTGCCCGTGTCTGAGTGTGTGTGTCTAAAGTAGCTCTCATAACTCAGTCACCAAGACAGTCTCACCCTGTCTGCCTCCTGTCTGTCTCTCTCTTTTTCCACCTCCTCTCTCTCTGTGCTCACACTGTCCTTTCTCTGCATGTCTGCTTCAGTCTCCTGTCTGCCAGTATCCACACTGACTTCCTTGCCTGCTATAACTGTCTTGCTCGCTTTTGCATCCCTCCATCTTCCCCCCAGCCTGATGATAAAATAAGAGAATTAAACATGAGCTGCATTTGAACAGACTAGAGAGAAATCATTCGGCGCAGATGGATTTAATCGTCGGTGTTCTTATCCAAAATAGCAGCATAACACGTACACAACACATACTCAAAAACAAACTATGAGATGATCGATAAACGTGTCTGGTGGCTGGAATATGAGTAACAGGAATTGTGTGTGTGAGAGAGAGAGAGAAAAAAAGATAGAGTGAGCGAGAGCGAGATATTTAGAGTACGATTGTAGCCCTTACGTTGTCTTGATAAAACACAGTTCAGTTTAAAGACCTCTCTCTCTCTCTCTCTCTTTCACTTAAAAGACCACAATGGAATAGCTATAAAATAACGATTAAAGATGGGGTGCGTGATTTTTGATTCACTTTGGAAAAGGCCGTCGGGTCGACTACCAAAACACTTGTAGCCAATCAGCAGTAAGGGGTGTGTCTACTAACCGGCATTGATGCCTGGGTTGCGTATGTGTGGGGCGGGTCTATCAAAAGCAGGTTCAGATTCTTTTGGGGTAGGGGTGTGTTTGTTAAGGTGATTTCAAATGTCAACATTGGCTTTCAGAGATCATGCACCCCGCCTTTAAAGAATTAACCTCTTAAATGGATCATTCACCCAAAAATTTTTATTTTGTCATCATTTACTCACTCTCATTTTGTTAGAAACCTGTATAAATTACTTTGTTCTGATGAACACAAAGGAAGATATTTTTGTAACCAAACCGATTATGAGCTCCAACAACGTGAGAGTGAGTAAATGATGACAGAATTTTCATTTTTGGGTGAACTATCCTTTTAAGTTTGTGGTAGTGACGCTGCCTCTCAAAACCCAGCTAAAGTCATTTATTGTGATTTACATTCTACATAACATGTTAAGAGCATTCTATAAAAATATAACCATGATAACTGTAATATTGACTAAGTAGATGCCAAAGATTAAAATTAAAGTGATGTCACTGACTGAAATTAAACTTTGATGCTCCAAATCTCATAAGCAGGGTCACATACAAAAACGTTGACCCTTAACAAAATGTTTTGCAGGAATGTAAAACAACCCCATTCCAGAAGGATAATAGGCAATGGTGTACAGATAATCTTACCATATGAAAATTTGTTGCTTTTCGTAAATTTTAAATGGGTCTCTGAGAGTGCAAATATAAGTTCTGTAACATTTATCCACAGAGAACATAATTAAGTTTAACATTTTGTTCACTGACTCAAAAACAGGGCTTTAAACCAGATTTTTTCCCAATTGGTTCGTTCCGAACAGAAACAGTATTTTAACGTGTCCGGTTTTCGGTTCAACCCTAAAATGTACGTTCCTGAACCGGTTAGAACAAAAAAATAAAGTTCCCGAACCAGTTAATAATGTTCCATGTCAGCTTTGGGACATACAAATAAGTAGGCTGATCATTAGGACATTAAACTTAAATTTTTAGTCTACATATTTTCCATAAGTCTTGTCATCGAACATTAAAAAAGGCTACATTATGTAAGCGGCATAACTGTAATTCTGACATGCCTACATTTGTTGAGTGCACTTAAAGATGGGCACACACACAGACGGAGGACATATTCCAAACGGCGCTTCGGGAAGAAAATGCAGCATAAACAGTCGCTTCACATAAAGTGGAAATTACGTTGTTTTTCAGTGCTTTATTCGCCAAATGTATTGTAATGGACTACAGTTTATACATAAAGAGTTCTGATCTTTGAAGGGCAAAATAATCACGTTTGATTGGAGTTGGACCGGACACATTCAGCAGCATGTGTGTCTGTGCGTACAGAAAATTGCTCACTTTAGCTCCTTTTTGCAGTTAAATTGTTTAAAATCATTTAAGTGTTAACATTTGCAAGCCTTTGAAACACGTGCAAATCATCAACTTTCACCCTACTTAAATTTGCGTATTAATCCATGAATTGCAAGCGAGCCGAACCGTGGGTCGGGATCTGTATGGATCCCGTTTCGACTGCGATCCGTTACACCACTAAATAGTATTAAAAACAAACATCTTGAGATACTTGGTAGCCTACAACATTTACCTCTTATGATTGAGCATTAGAGTCTTAGTGTGCTTTCACACCGCCACCGGCGAGAGCGTCAATAAAAGCTCTGACTGCCTGCCAACGACGCTTTAGAAAACGTGTGGTGGACGCTCTCACGCTTGAATGCATTATCTGAACTCCCCTCAAGTGGAGGTTTCCGCCTTTCGATTGGTTGCCGCCAAACGTTTCTGCCTTCCGATTGGTTGCCACCGAACCGCGTCATAGCTCATTACCATAAAGTTGAACTGATTTGAACTCTTCTCGATGCTCACGCTGTACATGACGCCCTGGAGTCCGCTGCTCGCCGGAGTCCGCTGCTCGCCGGAGTCCGCTGCTGGCTATCATTGAAAATGAATGACTTCCGGCCACTTTGACGCTCTCGCCGGTGGCGGTGTGAAAGCACAGTTAGGCTTCAGTAGGCTACTTGCTCTCTCCGATGAGTCAACGACGACCGGAAGTGAACTACACAGAATATTGCACAGAAATCTTGTCGAAGAACGAAAAAAATAACGATATTAACCTGTTACCATTATTTTAAATAAATGATTCTGTTCCGGAACGTATATTATTTTTAAGTTTCTGGTTTGGTTTCTGTTCCCTGATAAACTTTAAGGGCGCACTCACATTATCCAAACCAAACCAAACCATGCCCCAGCGCGATTGTCACCCCTCCCTACTCCCCCAGGTGCACGCACTCACACTGTACTTTGTATCGATCCGAGTCCGGGCGCGCTTTCGTCATTAAGATGCGATTGTTTTGAAAAAGCAGGAAGTAAAGCGCTCTCTTAACACTGGAACCCACCGTAATGTTAAGTCTGTGTTTTTTTCTTCGGAGTCGTTTGGTGCGCGATTACAGACAGCCCTCTCACATGTCATCATATTGCTTAGTTGATCTGTCACGTGTGCAGCTCGGACATTCCCGTAACCCCGCTGCGCGAATCAAAAGGTTTTTACGGAGGCAGATGAAGGTGAGTGGGCGCGCAACTGACGTCTTCACCTTTTGAATCGCGCTCTGGCGCGATTGCGCTCACACCACAGCCTTCCGCACCTGAGCCCTAGTGAACCGGGCTCCGGCCCACCTCTGCAACCCGCCCGGGCGCGATTAATCAATCCGCGCCCGGGCACGGATCAGAGCGATCACACTAGTCAATCAAACCAGGCTTTGAGGGTCAAACGCGCCAGAGCGCGGTTTGGTTTGGATAGTGTGAGTGCGCCCTAAAAGTTTCTGGTTTTTGTTGTCGTTCCATGAACCGGTTTAAAGCCTTGCTCAAAAAATGCACTTTTAAATGCGTTTCTAGCAGAAAATGAATCGCCAGTGTGTGTGCAGAAACACCCTGAGATTATACAAATTCATCTATTCTTCTTTGTGTAATCATCTTTAAACCGCAACAGTCACACAAAACAAGCTGTTGGTGATCCCCTATCAATGTGATGTAACATTGAATACACCCCAACCATAACCACTCACAGACTCCGCCTTAGGAGCACGTAGTTCAACTTTCTGGCAGAGAAACATGTTTTGATGTAGTCCAAAGCATGTGTAAGCACTCTACCTGCTACTTTGCATACGGGGAGGGGAACAAAAGCTTTCTTTTCATTTAAAGAAACACACACAAAAACAGCAAATTTTTAATTGCAGCCACAAATGGCCATGTTCAGCATCGTGTAATGAAAGATCTGTGGTGTATTTTGAGCTAAGACTTTACAGACACATTCTGGGGATACCAGGGACTATTTTTATATTGCTGAAAACACCTAGGTAAGCGGCCCTTTAAGTGTCAGTCAAGCTGATAATTCGATGTTAAGTGGGTTTTGTGATATTAATAGGGTCTTGGAATCTTAGGAAGTCAGTGTAATTAATGTGCTCAACATAAAATGATCAGTAAGGACGGAGCACTGAGCAGTGTGCAGTACATATTGATAACACAAGTAAACAAACGTGAACCAACACATGGCACCAAACCTTATAAATGAAGTTTGCGGAAAAGTTGATAACAGTGTCTCTAATGTCTGTCTCTTTGTCTGTCACTCTCAGTATTTCTCTTTTATGTACAGCTGACCCACTTAGAGCTTTTAAAAATGGTTAAAATCAGTGAATGTGCCCAAGCAGAAGAGAAGCACAAAACAAGGTTAGACTCTCCACACCCTGCTGGGATGACTGCTGTGAATGTGTGTGTGATGTTGGCATGAAATATTTTCTCTTATGTCTGTAGCCAACATCCCCCTCACCCATTTCAGCCTTGAAGGAAGGACATGAACACAGAAACATGACAGACACCGAGAGGGGTGCATACAAACAAGACTGAGTGATAACTAATAGTAGAAGAGATTGTCTTTGTGCATTAAAACTTTTTGTAAGTGGAGGGGATGATCAGTATCCTGTCCTAAATTTACTATTATCAATTCTCACTCAGTCATCCTTAAAACCACACCACTGAAGAAAAAAAGAAACAATATTTTAATTGTAAAACAAAAAAAGGTCCTACAGTAAAGTGACTAAATGTATGTCACTGTACTATGGAAAGTAAATGGAAAGTCTTCTGGCTCTCAGATTTGTCTCATTAGAAATATAATCTCAATACAAGAAATCTAGTATTTGTATGTGTGTCTCCTCTGGAGTTTCAGAGATCAATCTTAACAATGTTATAAACGGTTCTTAATTGTTTAAGATATTGACGCTACATTTAAAAAGAGATTTCAATACCCTGTAACATTTCTTATCAAAACTCTTTCAAAGACTATGTTATCTGAGCTATGTTCCCACATTACTTGTATAACTCACTGTTGAATGCGCATTTGTAACCGACAATGATACAAGTTTCTTTAAAGGTGACATGATTGAACGGAGTATTTATCCTTGTTCTGTGATGTGACATGTAGACAAAAAATGTTTTTGTTTGGGTCTGTAATGCCTTAGAAGCTTCCTAAAAACCTCTCTCAGATAGCTCTATTAGGGCGGGGGATTTTAAACAAGTGGTTTTGCACCTATTTGGCTCCCCCTGCTGGCTTAACTTGCAATCTCATTACTGATTGGCTGACTTTGCTGCCACTCAAAAAATGTAGCCAATTATTTTAAAGTGGAGGGGCAGTGAGATGCCTGTGATGTCATAAGCATCAGTTTTTCAGATTGGGCCGTTTTCTGGCTGACATTTCTAAAAGAGGAATTTCTATGAGACTGAGATGTTTAGGATGTCTAGCACTTTTTGTATGTTCGTGATTGCGGGTAGACTACCATTATTTAACAAAGACAAGGTAAAAATGGTTTTTCATTCTCTGTCCCCTTTAATTGCTCTTGGCCCGCTTCCATTCCGAACGCACAGCATTGCACTACAAATCACAGCAAGCGCTGCGCACACGCTGTGTGCTAAACATCAAGTAAACATCTCGGTTACTAACACAACCTCAGTTCCCTGAGAAACGGGAATGAGACATTCCGATTTTCCGGAAGAGGGAGGAGTTCCCATAGCGTCAGCAGACGCAATGACGAGTGACCGCTCTTGATAGGGAACGAGACAGGGAACTCCTCACCTCGCAGGTTAGGGATTCCAGCATTAGAAAAAAATGCATGGACATAAATCTATTTGGTCTGCCACATTGTTACATCACTGCTTACTTGATTTGGACAATATCTAAAATAGTATTTTTTGGTGTCATGACCTTATTGGGGTTACACAGGTCAAAAACAACAAATATAAAATAGGTCTATTTGTGACCCTGCTTGTGAAATCCAGGCTAAAGTCTCATAATCTGATTATAAGATTTGGAGCAGCAAACCTTAATTTCACCCACTGATTTCACATTGATTTCAAACTTTGACATGGCTTTACTCAGTCAGCAAGACATCAAAAACTACACTAGTCATATAAACCAGTCAGCTTAAAGCGCACCTGGGGTTCTCCAGCAACCACTTAAACAGACAGACAGGCGACTAGAAGCAGCATCACATGTGACATGACAGCACATACCACAGAGTCACAAATCAGACATGCTTATAGCCTCTAGGCTTTGGGGGGGTATGTGGTTTATGAGGAAATTTGTATAACAACATAGGTAGTACATCGGAATAACACATAAAGCTGGTGTTTTTTAATTAAAAAATGCCAAAGGTTTTCTGCGAGGGTGAGGGGAGAAAAATTTTCTAAGTAGGAAAACCATTACACCTATGGAACAACATATGTCAATGTGTATGTGTGTTCTGTCCACTGCAGCTGTGAGGCTAGTAGACCTCTCTCTCTCTCTCTCTCTCTCTCTCACACACACACACACACACACACACACACACACACACACACACACACACACACACACACACACACACACACACACACACACACCTCTAGGCTTATCCAATCTGTCACACCAAGGCAGAGAGGAGAGCAAAATGAACGAAAGAGAAAAGAAGCACAAAGAGAGCGAAATTAAGAATGTGGCACCAATGACAAAAAGGCGGGTAAAGAATAAAAGGTTTTTTTCATGCCTGGAGAACTGGAACTGACTACAAACAGACATACAAGAGAAGCAGAAAATGTGTTTGTCCTCACATTTACAAATGTACATTATATATGGACATTAAACAACCCTGGCCTTGTCCTTTATTTCTGTATTACTTTGGGTTCCCATCATTACTTCTGAACTTTTTGCAATATGATTTTTTTCTTGTATTTCTCATAGACTTAAAAACTGTCAGTCAGGTTTACAGAAAAAGAGGACAGGGTGCACACAAACAAACTTCCTTCATAAACTGTAAGAATGACACATGAGAGATAGAAAAAGAGAGAGAGAGGTGTTTTTGGTAGATGAGGGAATCCCCACTTGAGTCAACGACTATATAAGAATACAGCTCCTGATGGGAACTTGTGCAGAGTTCTTGTGAAGAGTAAGCCCTGATAGCAATCAAACATTTGTTTTCCGTTTGTATTTTTTACAGTGTCACCTTACTCCATGGTCTGAAAGCTTTAAACATATAATGTAATAGAACAAACCACAATGCTAATGGTTTTATAATGTTTTGTGTGGTAGCAGGGCATACAACAGAACAAAAATTGTAAATAGAAAGGTTAAATTGAATGTTTGTGTGTGTGATAAATAGACAGACAAAAGGGGAAAGAGGGCTAGTAAGTCTAGGCAGAAAGTTTGTAAGAGTCTCTCTTTAGTTTGCACAATGCATGCCAAGACACCAAAGAGCCCCCACTTTTTCTCCCTCAATCTCCCTCTCCTCTAAAATTCATTATCTTTTATTGGCATGATGAAAGAGGGCCACTGGGCTGAAAGAGGAGGACCTTGTCTTCAAACAGCCCACCAGGCAGAGAGAGAATGTGCAGCGGTACTTTGAAACTCTATAGGCATGCACATTTACACACACACTCTTTCTCTATTAGCGTGGATATACAAGCATGCATTAGGATTGGAGACAGAAATGCACTCTTCAGGCACACAAAAGCAACCTGAACATCCCTCTTTGCAAGCTGAATTTCTAGTCAAATACAGATTCACTGAAAATATCTTTGTGGAACAAGCTAATTAACAGAGTTGTCACATACAAAGACCCACATTCCTTTACTCTCGGTTTGGCTGTCCATTTAGTTAAACTTTAAGAACTCCTAAACTGCCTCTGCCCCCCATGAGTTGGAACACCTGTTCGCTCCCTTTCCATGGTACACACCACAGGGTTCCAACTACTCTTCTTAATCCAAAATCAAGTCAGGTCTCCCCCCCGAAAGTAGCAAGCATGTTTAAAGTTACACAAAAAAATGGAAAAACATGTGGCCAGAGGTACTCCGCTTTGATGTATTGAGGTAACTATACAAGTCCTCCCCAAAAAATTCTGTTGTTGACACCATTTTTTTCAATAAATTAAGTTAAGAGTAAATAACCCTTACAAAAATCATCACATACATAAAATACCACTAGTCCTCAAGGTAGATAAACAGCTAAAGGCCAAACACTTTTATACTATTAATTCAGAAATTTGTGAAAAGCAAGTTCTTAAGTATTTCACATTCTATGCAGCAATTTAACATATAAGTGATTAGTGAAAGTACTTACATCTCTACAATGAGGTACAATGGCGCCAGCCTGCATTGCCCTTTGCATGCGCTGTGGCAGGAGATGCGTGTGTCCTCCGGCTGATGTGGGTGGTGTTGGCTGCATGCTAGCATTGTGGTATGCTGCCACAGCCAGAGGACCAAGTTTGGCCACGGAGGGATCAGGGTCAAAATGTCGTAAGGGCTTAGTGTTATTAAAGGAGTAAGGTTCTGGACCCAAACCACCTGAGGTGGTCTTATTTAGTTGCAGTTGTGAAGGCTTCCCCTGTACTGTTTGTGCCTGCATTAAGAGCTTGAGGCTGCTGCTGGGTGGCTGGTTGGATGTGATGGCCTTAAACAGCTGACTAGACATTCCAGGTGCTTGATTATTTTGTGAGTTAAAAAGATGTCCTTGTGTAGGGGGTTGTGTTCCTGGCTGGCATTGCCCCGCTGGGCTTGAATGTTTATCTTGTCGGTAAGGAGGTGACGGTCGGGTACTGTTTGACGTCGGGGCTACGCCAGCAAGATAACTTGCTTGAGAACCTTGGATAGCAGGGCCTGAACCCCCTGATGGAGCATTTCCAGACAGAAGACTGTTCTGGGGGCTGAAAGGAGGCTGTGCAATTGCCGGACTGGCTAGCTTTTCTGGCCTGTAGGGTGGTGAAGGTCTAGTGGATGAGGCTGGAGCCATGCTAGAGATTAAAGAGCTCTGGGGACTTTGAATGTTACCTGCTGGGCTGAAGGGCTGCTGATGAGGAGATGAGTTAGGTAATTTGTCTCCTGGTCGGTAGGGTGGAGAAGGACCTGCCCAGGAAGTGCCCTGTTGACCCAATCCAGACAACCCAGACTGGCCAGATGTGGGACCTGCACTGTTGGTAGAAAGGTGCTTGGTATTTGATGCCATCTGCTGAAGGTGCTGGGCCCTGGACACATCATGCCAGTTAGGTCGGCTTGATAAGGCAGCAGAAAGCATGGGTGATTGGTTCTGCCCTTGTGAAGAGGAAGATGAAAGGGGTGACGCTGTGAGTGGAGACGGCACTGGTTTGGAAGAGTGTGGTAAGGAATATGGTGCCCCTGCAGGACTTGGACCCACCTGTGGTGAACCGGCCTGAGAGAAACCTGGGGAATGAGTGAGGTGGGCTTCCAGATGTGACTGTCTCTGTGGGGACCTCTTAGGTGTCCCGTTACCCTCTGGGAGGACAAAACCCCCAGTACTATTTGCCTGGTCATCACCTTCTTTTCCTAATATATTGTCAATGTCAAGCTCTGGTAAGGAGGGATCAGGGTTCTTTGTAAGTTCATCCAAAATCTCCTGCAGTTCCTGCTCCACTGAAGGTGTGGCTGAACTCCCATTTGGGTTGAAGTTATTTGCCAAGCTTCCTGGGCCTCCCCCAGCCCCGGGAGTTGATCCAGGACTAGCGTTCGGACGTACAGAATATGGTGAACCCAAACCGTTGTTGTTACTGTTCAGCCGGTTACCTTCCAGAACCCCTCCCTGGTTGCCCATCCCAGAAGGGAACGGGGGCTGAGGGTAACTGGAGCCCATGGACAGGGTGACATCCTCCAGGCATAGACGTTTAGCACCTCCCTGGGTCATAGACGTTTCGGAGACCCCGTTCAGTGATGCAGAACTCTCCACGGCCCCAGTCAATTTCCTCTTTAGGGATCCAGGCAGCTGAGAAGAAAAAAAAGACATGGGGATGTTATCACTGCACTTAAAGTCTCTTCAAGTGTTCTATAATATACCATTATTGACAGGAACAGAATGGTGACTTTGCAAATAAAAAATCATGTCATCAATCTCTAAAGAGTAACTGTGGTAGAACGAGACATCTGACAAATCTACTAGCAGGTTAACTCTCAAAATTGATTCACAAGTTTATATTTAGCTCTTTTATCTATGATTTGATTGTGTTACCATGAGCTGACTGGTCTGTCACTGTCCACAAATTGTCTGTAAGGATCTCAAGGCAAACCTTTCAACACTCTCAGTATGAATGCCTTCTCGAAAATGTGCTTTTTTGGTCCTGAGCCTTCCAAGGACCCAGCTGTTGTCCAATAGTGCCAGAAGTGGGATCTTTCAGCAGACCGTTTCCATTAGTGCGTGGGTCAAAACCCTGCACGCCTTCTCTGTTACACCATGCTCCCTATTCTAGCCCTCCGGAGAGCCCTCTTAGAGGATTAAGACTAAAGAGCCGCCAATCAAAAAACTCTCATTGACATTCACAATGAAGTTGTTTGCAAACTTGCAAATCACATAATATAAAGACAGAGTCTGGCGTTTTTTTCAGATGTGCAGCCTCAGAGGAATTTATTTTATCAAAAGCAACAAAGTAAGCATTGAATTAAACAGAACGCTGTTAGACTCTAATTGTATATTCACTTAACTTTACTTTTTTCCAAATAAACCAGAAACGTGGCTCAAAATAAAGCAGTGTTAGTTCATGAAATAGAGGAGATGTCTGAAACTCAAAGCGAAGTAGAAATCATGTTTGTTCTATGCCAATTTTAACCCAATAGGAAGATGAAGAAGAACTTCTAAATAACTCATTTATAACTGGATCAATTATTTACCACAACATTCCAGCTACAGAAAAATTTGAAGTATTTTGCCCTCTCACATTCTTCTCGTTCTCTTTATTTTATGAGGATTTTTAACCCTTTCTCTGACTTTATGCACATCATTTAGAAATGTAGCTCTCCAAATCTAGATACAATCTAAAAACACATAAACATTATCTTTGAAGTACTATTCCTCACACGTCTCAAAGCACATTCGTGGACAACTTTCTACAAAAGCACTCTTTCCTCTTGCTTCACCCCCACCCGTTTATTATCTACGAGGTTTTTCACATAGATTCCTCTCTGACTAGAACAATAGAACTCTGGAGACACACCTTCCCCGGCATCGCCAAGCTGTCTGTGGAGTCCACCCTGCCGTGTGTGTGTGTGAAACAGTGACGAAGAAGAAGAGTGTCTGTGCACTCGTAACAGAATATGAATTAATGCAGCCTTCATTTTAGTGCCTGTATGCTCACTGACACACACGCACACAATCCTTTCTCTAATGGATGCCAATTTCACCCCGAGTAAACACATCAATATAGACACATCGACTCTTTCTTTCTCTTTCTTTCTTTCTCTCCCTCGCTCTCCCTCTCTGCTGGAGGGACGCCTTTCATTCGGTAGCGATCGGATTTGTCCCATTATGACTGACACAACCATCTGTCAGCGCTGAACGTTGGCAAAAGAGAGACAGAGAGCAGACCTATCATCCACACTGCTGTGCATATTCTTCATAATTATAGCTGGTAAGGCATACATCTGATTGCATTCTCATTAAAGCTGCACTGAAACCGCACAAACATACACACGGCGCAGTAAGCAAAACAAAATGGTACAGGGACAGAGGTGGGTTAGTAAATTAGTGCAGTCTGTGTGTAGATCGCATTGATTGGAATGATGGATTTTGTGGGCGTTCGGTTTAAAATGCATTAAAGGTTGGTACGATGGCATTATCATGTTATTAGATACGTACTAATGGCTATTACTGGAAACCTTAAAGGAAAACTTATATTTTACTATGTTTTTACCTTAACTTAGATTAATTAATACAAACCTATCTTTTTTCAATGCGTGCACTTTTATTCTTTGTACAGCGCTTCTTGAACGTGTTAGCATTTAGCCCCATTCATTCCTTTGGCTCCAAACAAAAGTTTTATTTTGTGCCACCATACTTACTCGTGTAACTACTCATGTAAGAGTCTTTAAATAGGGAAAACATGGACGTTAAAAACATCCCTGTTTGGAGCCATAGGAATGGGGCTAGGCTAAATGCTAACACATTTACGAGTCACTGTACAAAGAATAAGTGCACGCATTGAAAAAAGATAGGTATGTATTAATTCATCAAAGTTGAGGTAAGAACATAGTAAAATATTGAAAACAGTGATGTTTTCCTTTAAAGGACCATGTAAATATTGTGGTTCATGAGTATGATAAACTTTTTTGTAAAGATTATTTTGTTATTGTGTACTGATTAAAATATATACAGCAACGAAAGATGAACTTGAAATTTATATGCATCTATACAGCTCATTTATGTGTGCGATTCATATTAATGATATACATTACAGTTATGCAAATAACTAGTTTTAAGCTGTGCATTTTACAGGTTTGCGTTTGGGATATTTCAATGCAATGACATTTGTCTTATCACCGTTC
Source organism: Paramisgurnus dabryanus (assembly GCF_030506205.2). Lineage (NCBI taxonomy): Eukaryota > Metazoa > Chordata > Actinopteri > Cypriniformes > Cobitidae > Paramisgurnus > Paramisgurnus dabryanus. The sequence continues at coordinate 25,055,297 of NC_133338.1, read as the reverse complement.
TGCCCATCAGCTCCACGCACAGAGATTTCCATGACGGCTTCTATCGATCCATATCTGCAACAGCTGATTATTCAGCCATGGTGTCCCTGTCTGCTCGGTCAACCAAAACGAATCAGTGATTCAGACGCTTTTGGACTCTTTTACAGACGTTGAGAGAAAGTTATGGAATCTTTGACACTTTAATTTTTTGAATGACTCACTAAGTAAGTGAAACCAAGTCAAAAGGACTGCTTTAGTGAATCAGAAAGATCTTTATTGCCAAGCCTGCTTGGACACACAAGACATTTTCCTTGGTAAATGAAGCCTCCAGTACATACACAAATACATCAAGACACATAGAAGAATGAATGAATAAAATATAAAACTGTATAAATGAGGACAAAATAAACATATTCTTTACAAGTTAGTTTAAGGATATCAGAAGCTTGTCCCCATTAGTTTTAAAAGGATATTAAGGACAGCACATCATGTTACAAAACACAGCAACAGGATGAGGACTGTGTGTGTGTGTGTGTGTGTGTTTGTGTGTGTGAGAGAAAGTGAGAGAGAGAGACACAGAGCAGGGCAGAGAGAAGGTCAATGCCAAAAGAAACAGAATAGGAGGGGGTTGGAGTCACTTTTTGCACACATAAACAGAGATTCGCTTCGTAGACCAACACAAACACGTCTAATGTGCGCATATATGCACGCGTGCCAGAGAGTCATATATAAATATGAAGATACGCAGACAAACACTTATACATACATACATACATACAACTAAGAGGTGCTGAGTTAGATACAAGTACTTTACTAATCCCATTTGGGACATTGAATGCGCACAGCAACGCAACATGAAATGTACAGTGCACAACTAACTTCTTTACAAAAGACTGTGTAAAGACATTACATACATTATGGGGGCAAGTACAGTATACGGACATGTAAGAATGAATTAGCAACCAAGTGGACTTTTAGTATGAAACACAAGGCGTTTTAACGATGGGTGGCTATAAAGCTGTTAAAGCAAGTAAGCGAGTAAGAAGATCCCTCTCCTCTAAATAAGCCATCTACATGAAATCAGTGTGCTTGTGTGACAGGGAAGGAAACGGAAAACAAGTGATTTGTCGGTGAAAGCTAACACGTTTGCATATATTCATACACACACACACTCGCGCACACACACACTCAAACCTGCACGCTTGCCGAAGTAGTGGCCCTGCTGAGAATAAAAGAGCACACTTCATTTATCTCTTTTCCCGATGCATTCTTTTTCTCCTTCACTGTCTCCCTCCCTCCTTCCGTGTGGCATGTAATGGTATGCCAATCATCATTACGCTTTCCATTGTTGTGCCCTTAATTACCGCTGCCTCTGCGATGGCACTGTCATCTAGATATGCTAATAAACAAAGAATAGCCCGCCAGCCATGCGCCACTGCCTTACTGTCTGTGTGTCTGTTTGTGTTAGTTATTTCTGTTCAGTTCTGCTGATAGTTTCTGTCTTGACTGTTATTTCTAGCATAAATGCAAACATGGTCATCTTGTACACTTACAGTACAAACCCTCTGACCTTGCATTTGCTCAGAGGAGACCTGCCTGGCTAAATAAATGTTTAAAAACTTTCAGTGGTGGAACTAGAGTTTGATAAATGGGGTGGCCTGGAGGTGGCCAAAACTACTTTAGGGGACCCATGAAAGAAAATTATGTCTAACCTGGCTTCAAACAAGCATGAATAAGCTAAATATTATTTCAATAGCATCAGTTTGAAATACTACACTTATTCAATCAATACAACTAGTGAGCTATAAAAGGTTTAATAAAAAGTCCATTCAAGTGAGGGTTGGACGGATAAAGCTGTAAATTTAACAGAAGCTGATTAAAAATTGAAACAAAACAAAGACGAATCACTAAATTCTCCTCTGGGAAAAGAACAACAAAGAGGATTACTTTGTATGCTCCCTTTAAAATGAGATATAATTTGTTTAATGTAAATAGAAAATAAAGCTTGTGTTTAGGATTCAAATTGAAATTTAGATGTTAGGTATCTTAACATATGAAGAGCTCAAAAACAGCTAAACGCCACCTCTGACAAAATTTGAGATCATGATATTGACCGAATGCTCCCAGCATGTATTATACCTTCATTAAATACTTTCGCTTTAAATTTGCTGAATGTGTATTTCTATGCGTGTTATAAATAGGCAAAACGTTCTTATCGCAGAAATAAGCCCCGAAAGTGTGATCCCGACGTGATGATAGCAACTAGCTGCCTGTACATAATCTTGCTTATTACACTGCTATTTACCTCATAAGTAAGACAAGGAACATTATTTTAAATGATAAAGAGCACCTATTGTCCGATTCAAGTTTTTACATTTTCTTTTGGTGTGTATTATGTTAACGATATGCAAAAGGTTCAAACACTAAAGTAAACGATGATGCGAGTTATCATCTCCAACATACATTTCTTTTCTTGGACTACAACAAACACACGGATTGTAGACAACAGTTTACTTCCTGGTATTGGCGATGTAGACAAGAACGACATTCTCATAATTCTCCCGGTTTGACTCATAGCCTGCAAGTTAACTCCTGTCAGCATTGCATTGTGAGCAAACCTTTTAAACATGGTAAGGAGTGTAAAATTTCCGGCTGACGTCAGAGGTATTCAGGTCAATCACAACGTACAGATTAGCTGGCCAATTAGGGACACAGAGCTTTTCAAATCCATGCATTTTAGGAAAAAAATGAAATCTGGAGCAACAAAAATGAAAAATACGGTGATGCATACCTGCCGTGAGGAAAAAACTTTTACTTTCAGTTTTAAGATCTGACAAGACGTTCAAATGTGACAAATACGCTATTTTGTTTAATCATTTGTAAATATAATGTCATATATGTCATTTAAAGACATTTTTATTTTTTTGTGTAATATTAAAATGTACTTGTCAAAATGATTTGCAGCGTCGGAGTTACCGTGTGTTATTTCGACCGGTTGTTATCTTGGAATAACAAACCTGCAAATGTCACGACTGGCCAATCAGTATCAAGCTTTCCAACAAGCCATGAAATAACCACTTTTTCTACGCTCAATAATTAAAGATCATATATTCTCTACAAAATAGTTTTAAAGCTGAGAATTCATACAGAATTTTAATAATTGCTTGTGTATTTATGCATATTTATGCATTTATTATTAAAGAAGTTTCTAAATGGAAATTTCTTATAATTACTTAAAAATTCTCATTTAGCAGACACTTTCTTACACAAAGTGACTTACGGCACTTTTATTGCACAGGCCCTTCCCTAAGGAACAGCCCAGGGTTAAGTGCCTTGCTCAAGGGCAAAAAGGAGATAGGGGATGCCGATAATTCTACAGTTCATGAACTGCTAACCATCCGATTACAGTAAAAGCCCAGATCTTTATTCTCTAAGCTACTATCCTCCCCAAAATGTGCAGCTACCAGCAATCATGTTAAAATCATCATTAGGAAGTAATAATTGTGTGGATAATTGAATAAGAAACTGAACTGATTACAGATATTGATTTCTTTAAAGTCATTAGTCTTAAATATAATCGACATACAGCAATTTATTACCATATGATTGAAAATTGCACCATGTTATAATAATAGTCTCATTGATTTCATATATTTGTAGCATAAAAGAAAAAGAAATGAGTGATCACATTTCATTTTCACTACCATATACATCTATATTATATAATTATCTGTTATTTGTTGGTTTATGTATAAAATCTATATATTTCACCCTAGACATCAAACTAATTTTTATAAATGACATTAACACTTTAAAATGTGTGTGAATGCCTTTTTGTATTTTTTGATGTGGTTTGTCCCTTGAATTCTCATCAGGATGAAGAGATAGTGATGTTTACAAAGCTGTGACACTTTTACTCTGAATCGGCTATTGTTTTTCTTTCAATTCTCGATAATCACTCTCACACAAAGCGTAAGCGCGAATGTTTGTTTGTGTGGTTTTCGGATAATTTCCGGTTTTGATTTCAGTAAATGATGAGTAACAAGTCACAGACAGTCAGAATGAGGGAATACCCCAACTACACCTTGCACTCTCTCTTCTCGCCATTGCAAAAAAAATTTCTCAATGAGAACCCTTGACTTGTTTTCCAGTAAAAATATACAAACAAACACAGATTCACTAAAAACAGGACACGTGTACCAGCAAAACCGTTTGAGATTTTATGGTTTGTTTTAACATAACATCTCTTAAACATGAGCATGTTTGTCTTAATTAGTTTGAATTGTATTCAAGTTACATACATTCTCTTTTGTGCACATAATGTTGTAGTTTCATTTTTTTTATACTAGAAACAAAGATATTCTCATTAGGAGAATAATTTTTTTTCAGTGTACACAGACGGGCGGCAAAAAAGCATGCTATTGCATCTGTTCAGATTACACAGTTATTCTGTAAGAAAACCAGAAGTGTTCAATTATTGATACAGAATAACATTTATAATCACAAAGCCAGAGAGATGAACAAATCCTAGCACACACACACAAACAGACTCTGAGCACAGAGTGCCGGAAGGTCTGAGCGCTCTGTGCTGTGTTCAATGAATGTCAATGAACTTGTGAGGAGTGAGTGAGCGAGTGTGTAAGAGAGAGAGAGAGAGAAAGAAAGAGATGCACAGCCTTTTCATAGCGAAATATAAACGCAGGACAAAGACAAAAGGAAACTGAGAGAAGAGAAACGCAATACAGTGTGTCTTTGTTTGGATCTGTGTGTGTAGGCACATCTGTGCTCACGCAGAAAGGAAGTGTTCATTCAGTGATTTTTTTACTGCATTTGTAGCTACTTGTTAGTTATCCTGACCAGACACAGTTATCCCGGTGGTATTCCTCAGTCAGTTTTAAGATACATCCAAGCACTTTTATGAATAAATCAGGAGAGAGATGGAGTGAGTGTGAGAAAGTGTGTGTGTCTATATATAAGAGCAGCTGCAGGGCAGGGCTTATTTAGCAGCTCTCCTAGTCTCACCGGACACTCCAGCTGCGTCAAAGCGGCGGTAAAACATCCACACATCCACTCCTTTTCAGATTCCTTTATATCTTTTATGAACAGGTTTTATAGTGACCACACAGGATGATGAGACCTTGTACAATTATAGCCATTTACCGTTAAATACTTTGTCAGGTTTGCATCGGTGTCTACTGAGATGATTTAATTTCATTGGTTTGTTATGGCACCATAGAACCATCGTTTGCCACCTTTGCAATGATAGTGATACCCCATAAAAATGTACTAATTAAATATTTGATTGGTTAATCCTACAGTTCTCTTGTATTTGCTCTAAATCATCATCATCATTTATGCTTATTATTAGCCTATTATTAGCTTCTTACGATCAATTGCGCCACTGGCAGACAATGCGTGTGATACAACAGAACTGAGGAGATCAATACTATAAAAAGAAAATATCCATCTATATTTTCATTGCTCCTTAAAAGGCTGTACCCACTTGTCTTTAACCCCCTGACATTTTGACCTTTTAACTATGTGATCTAGAAATGTCTCTCTCTCTCTCCGCTTCAGCAGTAGTACTTCTGCCTCTATCTCTCTTTCTGACTCACGCACAATTACAGTCTATCCCCATGAGCAGGAGAGAAAGAGCAAATAGACTGTAGTAAGATACTCAGTTTTGTATGTCTTCATAGATAAGAAAAGGCTTAGAGAGAATCAACTTTCCAAATCTTCAGAATCTAGTCGCAAAAATACACAAAGGGAAGAGAGAAAGAGAGAGAGGAAAAGAGGGAGGGAGAGGGAAGAACAGAGGGAGTGAACAGATACTGTATTCATTTCACACTTGTCAGCTGCGAGAGCAGAATCAAAATGAATACAAGGCTGAATAAAGAATGGCAGACAATCTGAAAGAGCACAGAGAGAGAGAAAGAGATGGAAAAAGAAGGGCAGAGTGATTGTAGGAGAAAACAGCAACACTCATCCAAATTAATAAGCGACACAGTATTCATATTCAGCAGCTAACCAAAGCCATGGTTTTATAGTTGAAATTTTTTAACATTTACGAACTTGTCAGGCGCTTCTATCCAAGGTAAACTGGTGCATAGATGGAGCTTGTGCCATTGCAAGCACCAAAGCACCAGTGTTTCTTAATCCTGGCCCTTTGCACACACTTTGCACACATTACGCAAGAAACGCACCTGTTTCAGTTTTGATCAGTTAGCAGAGATCTGAAAGTGTCTCTCTTTTATATCAATGGGATTCTTCAGAAGCTCAATGAGAGCCACATAAGTCCAAGAGTGGCAAAAGCTTTCACACTTTACTCTTATTTTCGTTCTTCCGACTTATCAGCTCTCCTACTTCCTCTTGATAATTCACTGTAACCGGGCGGGCCGAGTTTCCAAACACTAAACAAGTGTCATCAAGGTGGATAGTCTTGTGTTACTGTATTCTTTTATATTAGAAAGTTGCGAAAGTTCTCTTTTAGAGGATTTTTTTTCTGTTTTCTTTCAAATCTTACAATGAAGATTTGTTAAGCAAACTGCATATCCAACATATAATGAACAATTCCCACAAATATTCTGTTACTGTAATGTGTGAATCAAAAACAAGCACGCACAACCAAACAGTAACAACATTAGTTGCATTAGTAGTCAAGGGTCATGACCTTTATAACTCCAATAATGAGCTACTACACCAAATGCTCTCATTCACAAATGGTATTCAATGCATTCACAGGCATACAACAGACTTTGCAGTGTTTGCGTGTGTAAGGCCAGCTGCTTTACTGTAAGCCCGGCCCTAAGGGAAGGACCTGTGAGTGTGACCGCCCACCCCTAACTACAACTCTCAATCTCTCTCCCTCTCTTTTACTCTCTCTCTCTCTCTCTCTTCCTGCAGTAATGGTTTAAAGGCAGATTACTGAGCCTCCGAGGGCTGAATGGAAGAGTAATAAAATAAATGGCTTTGTAAATGGCCTTCCTCCACAGACAGAAGACCACTGTTGATCTCCACAATCTAGACTGAGCAATATCTTTAAATCCAAGCAGATAAGCACACAAACACATGCATGGCTCTTTTTCTTGTACACTTGGTTGGTTAGAACGATGAATTGGTTTATTTCTTGACATCCATATTTAACCAAAAGCATTGGTTAAATGTTCCTCTATGTGGATATGTACTATAGTAATCCCATGCTTTTTCTATGCACTGTGTAACACCTGTAGTTCAGCTGGTGTAAACAAAAATAAGGTACATGCTTTATAAGGCATTTACTGATCAAATAGCACATGCGAATAAGTATATATACTGTAAATGTATCTTAAGTCGTACTGGTACTATACTTGCGAGAGAAAAAAAACACATGCGCGTTGGGTCGATTTGGTTCTGTCGGACTTTATCTCTAAATAAAAATGTCATGCCGTGTCATTGTTATTTTGTGGTTGACACTTTGTGAGGTTGATAATAATGTCTTATTTATATATTTTTTCTCTCAGCTATGGGGTTACTGGGAAAAGTAGGTATCGGTTTCAAAAATGAAGAGGGCTTTTTCCAGATGTCATGATACAAGTAGGGTGGATTGGCTTGACCTGAGGAAACTCCCTTTTATAAAGACCTCATTCATGTCACTGAAACATTATAGGGCAGGGTGGTTACGCATATGCGTGTGTTATATATCACTCCCAGCCAACAAAGTACAAACAGGTACACAACTGCACACGCTAACGCATGCACAAACATTGCCATGTAAACATATACGAGACATTGAAAATATAGACACTTATATTTACACTTCCACCATGAGTCACTTTTTGGGACTTTTGAGGGGAAAAAATAATAAAAGGAGAGAGAAAGAGAGAGAGAGAGAGAGAGAGAGAGTTGACTTACCAGGTCAGTTGTACACTAAAAAATTTCCAGACTTAATCATTTGCCTAATTTTGTTTTCTTTCTCTCCTATCATCACTGCACCACATATGTCCACATTCAACCCCTCTGTGTTTTGATACACAGCTCATCCATCAGGTGTCGAGCTGTTAATCTGCATTACGACTGTCTGCTTCATGTGGGACAGGAAGTGAAGCATCAGATGTGTTATGAAAGTGTCCCATGTTTAGCTGCTAGGAGGAACCATGTTTTAATGTTGCATAAACACCCTAACCTACAATGAACCGATTACAGTGATCTGTATGTGTGTCAGTGTGTTTTTGTATGTGTGACCAGAACAGGTGTACGTCTGGCTTAATCTCCTGTGTGGTTGTAACCAGCGTCATGCCGTGATCAAAAGACAGCATTGAAATAAGAGCAAAAAGACTTTCTCTATCTCTCTCAAACAAGCTTGAGCACAAGCTCATTTGCTGCATGACTGAAAAAAGGACAGAGATATTGCCAAGATGTGAAAAGGCAGCGGGTGAGAGAGAAAGACAGAGACGCCAGGACTGAGTGTCTTTTGTTTGATGAGGTCCCACCTGCAGCTCTAAGGCCACTGAGACACAGCTGTTCTCTCTTTCCTCTTCCTCTCTTACTTTTTACCCATCGTCCCCGGCTCCTGCGCTCCATTCGGACCCCCTATTCCTCTCTTTACTCAGATTTAGGAATTATGTTATTCCTGCTCTATGCATTTTATCCAAAACGTGATTATGCAATCGCATGATTTAACGCATAATCAGCCAAAGTCCGCATATTTATGCGGGGGACGCATTTTTTCAAAAACGCCGCACTTTCGCAGCATAAATTGCAGATTTCCGTGCGCAAAATGTGTGTGGCTTGCATGATTTCATTATCCCTGCATTTTCGTAGCAAAAATCACATATATCTTAGCAGGAAGCTGAAAAATTTTGCATTTACCTCACACAAGTGCAGCCATGTCCCCTGTTGCCATGGGAACGTTATGAAGTGACGTGATTATGTGACGTGAAGATCATTGAAAAGCTGAAAAAGCTGAAAACTGTTTTTGTAAGTTCCCACAGTTTTTGCAAGTTCCCCCAAAGTTCGTGCAATTTCATTGCATAAAATTGCATAAATATCCCGCATATTCCATCAAATTTTTTAAGAAAACGTGCTGAAAGATCAAGGATTTTTGCCCGCAAAAATCACAAAAAAACTCAGCGTTTTTCTGGAAGGACTGAATTCTAGCATTAAGACAGACAAGACACTGGTAAATAAAGTATATGTAATAAACTTTTGCGCAAAACAAATAATAACCGTAAAGGTCAGATTATTCAACCACATTTGACATTTACATACCAGTAAAAATGTATCTGAATATTAAGGGTGTCACGATTTTGATTTTAAATCGAAATCGATCAAAATTAAGTTACAACCTCGAACTTCGAATTAAAAAATGTAATCGTCGATGCCGCCACGGCCCATGTGACGTCCGGTCGGCTTGCCAAGCGGGAAAAAACTCATGTTGAGTGCTGTGATTTAACATCCTCTGTATTAGCTAGCTACAGCCAGTTCAAAGATAGCAGATGGAGGAGACAACACGCGAGCTGCTCTTTATATGGGAAACAAAAAACAGCAAGCGCCTCCCGCCTTCAGCTGAACTCAATCAGAAAAGATGACAGGACCAGTCGTTTCTCTGAACTGAGATCTGTTTAAGTTTCACAACTCATTTTGACTTATTTCAGTTGTTAAGAGTTATGAAAACAGCATTTAAACATGACCTATTGGGGTATAGTTTGTTTCACAATCTCGTCTGACGGTAATAAAAGCGTGTTTTTAAGGTGCAAAGTACTGACAGGAATTTTCATCTGACAGGAAGTTTCGTTTTATCAGTTATGTGCGTGTACCATATTTTTCCACTGGCAGCACAACTAACATGGCAGGGCATCTCCGGGTTCAAGGTCAGATATTACATTTCACAAAAGACTAGTCTAAAGTGGCATAGCATTTTTTTGTGCTTTTTTGTGCTTAAAAAAAATGTAAAAATCAAGAATCGAATCTAATCGTGACCTTAGAATCTAAAAATTAATTGAGGATTTGAAGAATCGTGACTCCCCTACTGAATATACCTTGTAAGCATATCTTTTTAAAGAACAAATTACAGCATTTCCAAGAAAGTCACCAAAATCATCACTTAGGACGAGATATTTCAAAGAGGTCACTACAAAAAGCAGTGTAATCCGTGCAAAAATATATTAAAAACAAATTTTCCGGGTTTTCAAATCAGAAGTTAACCTGAGGTTACATCATGGCAGTTTTGTATCAGTAGACTTTCACACCACTCTGAGGAGAGAGAGGTGACGCAAGTCGACCCGCTAGTGCGTCAAATGTGCCAAGACTATCAGCAGTCTCCTTCACTTCTGTGTGAGGACCTGAAGTCTGTTTACAATGGATTATGCTGTTCTCTCTCTGTGTGTGTGTGTGTATAGGGATAGAGAGAGAGAGAGAGAAAGTGTGGCTGTGGCAAAATCAAAAACACCGTAGTAACAGCAGATGCACTGTCCTTATGTCCTAAACCCATAAAAAACTGTCAAACACGCACAAACACAATTCCCATTTTTTTCTGGCCTTCACTAGGTTCTCGTCATTCATGATGTCACAGTCCTTCTTAGAAACCTGGGTTTATACTTCAATAAAATCAATAAAACTGTCAAAAAGTTTGTCATCTGTATTCTGGAGCATATAGAAATTATGGGTATGATCCATCCAATTTATCCATTCTTTAAAACAAAAACACTGAAATTAGCCAAATGAAAGGGAGTGTCTGAAGCATCTATCTACTGTGTTTTGGAGATCCTCACACTTACAGTACAGTACACAGGATGATACACTACGTACGTCAAAATGCATCATGAACTGGGTGGTGACCTGTATGAATGATCTCTACTTCCTGCATTGCTGTACACCACTCCACCTCTCACAAATGCCTTTGACCTGATGGAGTAAAGATAGTTTCACAGTTGTTTACACAACTTTCTTTTTCATCAATTGAACTGTGAGGAAACTGTATGATTACACAAATAAATAAAACACAGTATGAAAGATCAACACATACTGATATATCAACAGGGCCTGATTTTAATAAAGCTTTTTAAGTAAGCATGGATGAAAAACCTGTGTATGGTTCATACTTGCTGCTGCTATGTGTTGACTTCACTTTAGTGGGCATATATCTGTTCATCCCAGACCCTAATGCGCACATACCCTACAGCATTTAAAAAGATTTCCTACTCAACATGTTGTACCGCAGGTGTGCAGAGGAAACGCACTGCTCAAGAGTAGCTTTTAGTCAGAAACAAATCAAACACACGCATGAGCTCAACGCCTCTTAACAGGAACCTGGATACACATTAACAGATCCATGAGCACGTACAAAGGGAACACACCTGCTAAACAAACACACAATCTGTTATGAATGTGTACATGTGCTGACTGTTTCTGACAAGCGGGAGGGATGAGAAGTGAAGATCATGTGTGAGTCGGGGGCGGAGGTGATTTGGAAATAGGTCAGCTTAGGCTGGGTTTAGTGGCATTAGGCCAAGCTCAAGCAGAGATCAGCCTTGGGGCATAAACACACACATGTGCGCACACATGCGCACACACGCCTCTTTGTTAGCAAAGACAAAGACGCACAATTGTATATCTGTACA